>NW_013667339.1:59349-71849 GCF_000517525.1 Limulus polyphemus | reverse complement strand
GATGAAAACTTGATGGTTGCATTATTTAAAAAAAAATTTTTGAAAACAGAAGACAGCATGAGGAGTTGAAACTTTCAATATGATTGCCTTAAAGAATCAAATGTTTAAAAAATATCCATGTAATTACATGTACAAACATGCTAACATGACTTGTGTTAATTGAGATTGGAATGCAAGGGGAATCAATAAAAAACTGTGTATTATTTTTACAAATCTGATCAAAAATAATGCAACTATATAAATTATAACTATAAAAGTAACACAAATGATGAAAACAGTTCTGTATGGCATACTTACTAGAAAGAATATTATAAATAAATACACCAGAAAATGGAAAATTATAACAATTAGATTATATTAAACCATCTGTTGCGTAGTCTCATATTTTAAACCAATTTGTTATTTCTATGTAGTTGAAGCTCTCATATCAAAACTTAAATGAAACATACAGAATCTAAAATCTAACTGTGTTGATACATCATAAACCTCATTCTTCAGTTTCCTGATTATGTTGGTATGCTAGTTACAGAGTATAATTTACTCATATTTTGGACAGGATTGTGAATAACAGAAGATTTACAAATGCACCTTCAGATTTCTTCTGATTCCTTAAGTAACTGGGAAAGATCTCAAAAAAGGATTATTTGAGAAAGTTGATTAGAAATGTCTCTATCCATCTACATGAAATGCTTTTTTTGTGTACTTCAGGTTACATAATTCTCCAGGGCAATAAATTGGCTAACATCGCCATAAAAGGCCCTTCATTCCAAATACAGTTTTATTAGCTTACTTTGGTAGTTATCATGGCTCATATACCCAAAATTTAACAAATATTTCGACCCACCAAATTTATGGTCTTCCAAGTTAAAAGTAAATATTTATATGGCAAGTATCAATTCTGCCTCTACAAAACGGCTTCACATTAATAGACTTACTACAAATTTTTTTGAAGGCTAATTGAAAGTTGGTGAATTCCAGCTGTTATCATTTCTGTTGAAAATTCCCTTCAATTACTGAACATATTTTAATTTCTTCTTTGAAAATTGTGCACATGGTCTACATTGAACCCTCCTTTTCTCCCTAAGTATTTTTAATCTCCAAAATTTTTTTTGGGTGCCAAAGTTCTGTGTCCAGTTGTCTAAACTTAGTTCAAGATAATGTGCTAAATATTAATATCCTGCTTATCTTTCCAATAAAATTTATTCTTTTTTATTTCATTTCCCAGCTCTAACTCATGTGGAGTTTCCCCTACAAGGCCATAAAAATAATTAATGTTGTGATAAACAATATATATGACCTTACCTTTATAATGATTAAAAGGTATTAGTCCATTTCATTAAATAATATAAATCTCTCAACAAAACTTTAAAATCTATAGTGCAGTATAGAATGCTAATTAATTTCATATCTTCACACTTAACCAATTTACTGGTTACTCCTTTATCAACGTGATTAATTAAAATGAAAATTAGCAAACAACCCAAAAGAGAACCCTAAGGTATATCACTTATAACATCAATTCAATGTGATATGGCCCATATATTTATAGAAATATTCTGCCTTATACTCTGATTACATTTAACTACCTTACCTCCTGCTTCACTAGATCATAGATGCACTCTTCTGAAGTCTCTTATGTAGTACCTTAACAAACAAGCTTTTCTAAACTAATGTTCATGTACTACACCAATTCCACTATACTTAAGCCTAAGGATTACATGTAATACTTTCAAAGAACGTAAATTTATAAGACATGACATTCCCTATCTAAATCCTAGCTTCATAAGTACTAGTAGAGCTATTTAAATCCATGCTGCTATAGTGCTATCTCAATATCTGTAAGTGTGATAACATAAAACTTCCTAAATGCTCTTGTAGAACTTCTTTAATTATATACTAATATTTTCCCAACCACTGAATAAGCCTAAATGGTTAATAATTACTTCAACATTGTTTACACCCTTTCTTATAGTTATAATATAAACCATTGTGATACTAATTTCCAATCTTCCAGCACCTCACTACTTTTTATCCTTTCCAGACTAAGACTAGAGCCTAGTAGAGGATGTGACCCGAAGAGTTTCGGTTACCGATTTACCTCGACTTTGACTTTCTTATAATGGAAATACTTAAACAAATTGCATGAAACGTATTTTCAGTATCAGTTTTCAAAATTCCTACATTTGATTTAGTGTATATTTCAAAATTGTTGTAACTTGTAAATCACTTTTTGAAAAAAATCCTTTAAAATACTAACTTTCGTCTTGGAATTTCAATTTGTGTTACATTTACAATCAACCAGAAAATCCTATTTTATATATCAGTCAACTTCAACTTGATTGATTTTCATTAATATATTTCTCTCTTAACAGTTAAAGTTGAAAGTAAAATTTAATTTTGCTGATTGCATTAGTTACTACTTTACAGCTACAAATCTTTAAAAAATAAACTGCATGAATTGACAGCAATTTAATGTTACTCTAAAACCTGACCTTTCAAATTTGTGCCAGGTAAAGCAAGGTTACATCATTCTCCAAATAAGTAAAAAACACACACAACAAACGTCGTTTTATTTTAACCGTCTGTTGCGTCAGCGAGGTCACGTGACTAGTGTCACGTCCCCTGCTTTCTGGAAATATCTTGTACCTTCGTGAATTGTCGGGAGATTACTAGATATAGGGTATTCTGGTATATATATATAAGAGGGTGACGGCGTGACGCAATAATGTGTGTGTAGGTAATGAGTAATTGAACTGCAGTCAGAGAGAGACATATTTTTGAAGTTAACGTTCGTTGTTAAAACGTTTGTAAAAGAGCGACTGTTGAAAATAAGTGTATCGTGAAGTTATATTCAGAAAGAATAAACCAGTTTTATTAAGTAAGGACTTGTGTCGCTAAAGTTTCGTCGGAACGAAGTTACGGAAAGTTAATTAACAAACAGAGACGTAACACTTCGTTCTACCATTACGACTTCGTCACTGATGTAAGTGAAGTGTAATATATATATATATGTAATATCCAAATATTTGTTTATCTGTCACACTCTGTATCTCCTGAGCGGTTAATCGTACAATATATATATATGTGTGTGTACACATCAAACTGCTTCTTTTCAAAGTATATTACAGGAAAATTATTTATCTTTTTGCCATTCCTAAAATTTCATATAAATATCAATGTCGATCCGTCGGTCTTCATATGTGCTGAATGGTCAATCTAAAAAAAACTATTTATTAAAAAAAATATTTCTTTTTGTGAGGGAATTTCATGAAAAAACAACAATAAACAAACGTGACTTCGACTAATTGAAAGAAAATTTTGAAATAGGAGCATGAACAGAAAAACTGCCTAAAGAGAGGAAAATGTTTGAGTATATATTTCTTGTTATTCAGTTTACGTTTATTTTTTATTCTTTTCCACGTCAGTATTATATACGTGCATAATTTTATTGTAACATGTAGAATAAGTTTATTTGAATTGAATATCTATCCTTTGACACATCTTATAGAAATGACAACTATCAAAAAGCACTCACTTCAGTAACGGTCTTTTCTTGCGCTCAGTAAAACGATAAGAAACAGTAGCATCTAACGGAAAAAAAATCCCCTTGGCTAATTAGCGAACCTGAGCGCTCTATTGTGCTGGATGCACTCATTACAATGAAACACTAACATTATTGCCAGCAGAGCATTGTACTCAGTCTTATTTGCTTAAAACAAGCTCAATGCAATTTTTCTCATTGATATAACACATGGAAAGGCAAAAGATGGTTGTAAACAGCCCACTAGGCAATCATAATGCATATACGCTCTGATCCAAGGGATTGGGTTGACTAGTCATTTGTTATTTATTCCTCACCATTTTTAGGCAAATTATTCAACGGACATCTGCTAGTAGTTAATAATTTTATTTAAGTCATTTACAAATCAGGATTACGGTGAGGTTTAATAGCATAAAATTATTTATTTACACTAAGTTCCAATGTAAATAAGAAGAGAATGCACTTTTTTAATATAAAGAAGTGGAGATCAAGATTTGCTAATTGCTACCCGACACTAGAGCAACAAGGCAAACAAACACAATCCCAGCCTTGCTTCAACAATTTAGTAGATAGGCCTAAAATTTGTTTTGGCCTGGTGGTTAAGGCTCTCAACTTACAATGTGTGTGATCTAAACCCTTCAACAAACATGTTCCCTCTTTCAGCTGTGGGGCGTTATAATGTACAATCAATCCCACTATTTGTTGGTAAACAGTAACCAAATAGTTCAAAGTGGGTGATGTTGACTAGCTACCTTCTCTCTATCCTATTTGTTCAAAATTCGGGAGCGCTAGCGCAGATAAGCTTTCGATAGCTTTGCGCAAAATTAAAAAGTAAATATATTATTTTGTCCATTGCCGATTTGAAATCACTGGTGTTAAAAATTAGTATTTCAAATGATCAGATCAATCATTTGTATTCCGCAAGACACTACCAGAAACACTTTCGTTCAATATCAAAAAACTGTAAGACAAAAGTTTATCTGAAACGCTATTAATCTATGCAGCGTAATACCTAACGTTTAAACGCCGAAAGTTAGAGAATTATTGGAAACCAATAGGCCTAAAATGTGATAAAAATAATTTTAATTACGGAAATTTTGGGCCTATTGGTTTTTAATTCTTCACCAACTTTCGGCGTTTAAACAGTAACATGGTATATATATACACACACTCGAAGTAAATAATCCAAGTTTACTATTACATTTTCAAACTTAATAAGAATATTCAAAGTAACTTAAGAAGAATTAATATTTTTAAATACAGTTATTAAGAATTAAAGTTTAACTAAGTAAGTCAGATCCTTCTTATGTTTTTAATCTATAATAATAAAATAGCGTGTCTGTGGGTCTGTGTGTATGACCGCCATAACTCCAAGGGGAAAGAACCTAGAAACCTGAAATTTTGCACACATACTAAGTGGACCTTGAGGATCTTCACCTGGGTATTATTAGTTGTCCACGCGCGTGCGGATCTTTTTAATGAGGTAAGACAGGGAAAAAACACATAAAAAAGAATATGTGACCGCCATATCTCAAAGAGGAAAGAACCTAGAAACCTGACGTTTTGCACCCATACTAAATGGACCCTGAGGATCTGCATCTGGGTATTATTACTTGTCTACGTACGTGCGCGCATGCGCGTGTGCATTTTTTTAATAAGGCAAGCTAGCGAAAAGCCATATAGAAAAAAATATGTGACCACCATAGCTCCAAGAACAAAGAACCTAGAAACCTGAAATTTTGCACTGTTAGGGTATACATCTGGGTATATTACTACCTGTCCACGTGCGCGAGCGCATCTTTTTATGCGAAAAACTACATAATAAAGAAATATGTCCGCCACAGAATGTTAGAGTATTTTAACTACTATGGAATGTTATAGTGTTTTTCCTTAACTATTATGGGATGCTATAGAGTGATTTTTAAAACTATCATGGATGTTACAGGATAGTTATAATTATTAAGAGATGTGTGTGTATTTTCTTATAGCAAAGCCACATTGGGCTATCTATTGTGTCCATCGAGGGGAATCGAACCCCTGAGTTTAGAGTTGTAAATCCGAAGACTTACCGCTGTCCCAGCGGGGGACATTAGGGAATGTGTATTTTAACTATCATGGGATGTTATAGATTGGTTTTAACTATTATAGGACGTTATAGAGTGTTTAACAATTATGGGATGTTTGTTACAAGTGAAAACACCTGTCTTTTAACCTATAACACGTATTGGAATGCCTTCAATCTGATACACACACGTGTTATAACCTGTAACACTCACAGTGGTTTTTAACTATTATGGGAGGTTATATTGTCGATAACGCTTTCACGCTCCTTTTTTGGTAATGATCAACAATATACGTTGTCGCTTAGAAACAAAACTATTATAGAATGTTATAGCGTGTTTTAACTATAATCTGATGTATAGGGTAATTTTACTATTATGAGACTAGCGTATGACCCGTCAAAAATGAAGGGGCAAGTACCACCACCACATGTTCCCGTAAAGCTTTTTAAGCAGTCAACTGCAAATTGTGGTTAGAAGGTTGTGTGTTATTTGGGGCGCACTTAGAAATTAAGGCAGATTCAAATTGAGTCTAAGGGGCCAATATTAAAATATTTTTGTTTAAAAAAGGAAAAACTTTGAGCTCTAGCAGGATATGAAGGCCTCCGGTAATTACTGAAACCTTCCTGTAGGCAACAATGGTTATAGTTTCTAGAAAATGAAAGAAAGCAACCATTTTTCCTCAAAATGTTTAGAAAGAGATAAATACTAATGATGGAGTTTGTAGACATCGAGAAGTTGGATTAAATATTGTTGTTATAGTTTTTGTTGAGCGGGTTATTTGGATTATTCGGTAAAAATAATATTGCAAAGTCAAAACCACCTAATGACAACGAAAGTGTTTTATTTCTTAAACCTAAATTTCTACAAGTTAGATTAATGAATGTTGGCTGGTAGGCCTAAGTTCAGAATAGAAGCTAACACAACAATTTCATTTTGATATTTGGTAATTGTAGTTTAATATTTAGTAAGTGCAGTACCTCTCGTAGTTCTAGTATTTCGTTAAAACATAAAAACAAAATTCACAAACTGGACTAACTAACAAATTCGCTAACTCAATAATCAATCATCGTTATCTACTCTAGAGTAATTTGCATTTTTATATTGCTCAAATCATTTCTTAAACTGTCAAAAACATTTCAAAAGTTGAGCTATATGCTCATCACAACACGAAGAAGCCAAAAATTAAAATAAAACATAGCCTATAACAATATGTTTACAAGTGTTGCCATGGTGCTACTGTTTCGGTCGTATCCAACTAGTTTTGCAGTGTTTCTTTGAAAATCTGAATAATTCCTGAAATAGGGTTTGTTTATAAACATGTTTAACACAATAATATTTTTACGCTCTTTTAATTGGTTTTACATTTCAAGTTACAAATTCATAAAAATGGTACTTAAATCACTTATCGCCGTAACAATATTGAATTAAAGGTAATAAATTTTAGGAATTAATCAACTGATAAATACAAAGTAAACAATATTTTTCGAACACAAACGTGCACTAATCCACGTTCCAAGATGTTGCTGTGCACGTAATTCAACGAGAATAAATGTAATAGCTTATCTAAACTAAAACGTCAATAAGTATAAGATTCATTGTATACTCACTTCAAACAGATCGAACCAAAAGGTAACCTAGTTCACACTTAACTTTATGTCTTCCAGAGTTATTATAATCGAGGCAGACACCCAAGAACAAAACCTTGAATTTTATCAATATCTAAATGAACTGCAGCATGTGATAAAGTTTTACTTTGTCAGAAAACACCTCTTGAGCAAAGTTCCTTCCTGCACTTGAAACTAGCGCACACTATACTTTTACTTCAAACTAATCTTCTAATAAACACGAGTACACTGATATATATATAAAGCATTGTTGTCTGCCTTTATGGAGTGTATTGACTACTGGGGGGGGGGGATGGGGCTAATCAGAAATATTTTTGGCCTCCTCCCTAAAAAATACTAAATGCACTAATTGCATTATATCCACAAAGCATAAAAATATAATAACACAAAATATACTAATACACATTAAAAGGTGCTTTGTACTCACTCTAATATCGCTGCGCCAGTATCTTTTTTCAAGTCTTGCACACTTATAAACGCTTAGCAAGGTCTGGTGGTTAGGACAATCAACGCCTAATATACAGGTCGCGAGCTCTAACATGCTTGCCCTTTCAGCTGTAGAAGCGTTATAATGCGATGGCCAATCCCACTATTCGTAAGTAAAAGAGTATCCCAAAAGTGTGTAGTGGATGGTGTTGACTAGCTCCTTTCCATCTAGTCTATCAGTTCTAAATTAGAGACAACAACTAGTCCTCGAGTATCTTTGAGCGAAATTCAACAAACAAACAAAATCAGCTGCAATTTTTTAAACGACGTTACAGAGTGATGTGTTTTTGGATGTATTGTCAGTCCGTTATAGAGTGATGTGTTTTTGGATGTATTGACAGTTCGTTATAGAGTGATGTGTTTTTGGATGTATTGCCAGTCCGTTACAGAGTGATATGTTTTTGGATGTATTGACAGTTCGTTATAGAGTGATGTGTTTTTGGATGTATTGACAGTTCGTTACAGAGTGATGTGTTTTTGGATGTATTGACAGTCCGTTATAGAGTGATATGTTTTTGGATGTATTGACAGTCCATTACAGAGTGATATGTTTTTGGATGTATTGACAGTTCGTTATAGAGTGATGTGTTTTTGGATGTATTGACAGTCGTTAAGAGTGATGTGTTTTTGGATGTATTGACAGTCCGTTACAGAGTGATGTGTTTTTGGATGTACTGACAATCCGTTACAGAGTGATATGTTTTTGGATGTATTGACAGTCCGTTACAGAGTGATGTGTTTTTGGATGTATTGACAGTCCGTTATGGAGTGATGTGTTTTTGGATGTATTGACAGTACGTTACGGAGTGATTTGTTTTTGGATGTATTGACAGTCCATTACAGAGTGATTTGTTTTTAGATGTATTGATAGTTCGTTACAGAGTGATGTGTTTTTGGATGTATTGACAGTCCGTTACAGAGTGATGTGTTTTTAGATGTATTGATTGAAAAGTTTTATTTATTTTCTCAAATGACTATAATGCCAAAACAGACAAAAGCCAATGTTAAAATGAAAATAATAATGAGCTGTGCAGGGCCCTAAGCTATTGTTTAGTCTGCTTATGCCTAGGCCGCCATTGGTTTTGATAACAACTTGCTTCGAGGAACTGGCTGAACCAATTTCGATTGAATTTGGTTGAGAAACTCAGGTAGATTCCCCCAAAGAAAATAACTGAATAATCAAACAACGAATGGTTCCGGTTTGGCATTTATTTCCATTTTCACTACGTGAAGCCGACGCCAAACAAAAGCGACATTTAATGCCGTGAACAACACGAGTATTTTTACTGTTCGCTCATACTTAATTAGTAGACCAACATGACTTATTATGCAAGCATACACACACACACACACAAGTTGTTCCGCTATTCATGTGGTAGAAATCTACGGAATTTATGCTGATTGAGGCGTGCGCACATTTCCTGTTATAAATAGATACCTATTTTAAGATGACATTTGGTTTAGAGATATAGTCATCGGATTATGATATTCAACCCAAAAATATTCTTGAAAAGCACAAAAGCGAGATATGACTGTAACTAAACTGTCCCAGTAGACCAAATAAACGGTCAAAATTAAAATTTGTAATTGAAAAACTTGTTATTAAATGTGTTGTTGTTGTTGCTCATTATTAAGCCCAAAGGGTTATCTGTGCTCTGCCCACAACGGTTATCGAAACCCGGTTTCTAAAAGAAATAAGTCCGCAGACATACCGCTGTGCCACTAGAGCAGTAGGAACAGATGATGTTAGAACCTGTAAATCAGAAGAACTTCTTAAAAAGTTTAGAGACCTCTATCGGAGGCTTAGGGTAGGGATGGGGTATGGGTTATTATCTCCGTGTGATACTACAAAAGCTGCGAGTGTGTTATAAGACTGACAGCTAATTCCTTAGTGTAAACGGTGGGTGGTAGGGTGCTGCTAACTAGCTGCCTTCCCTCTGGTCAGTAGATCAAAATTAGGGACAGCAGCAAATAGCTTTAGTGGCTTCACGATAAGTACAAAAACACAAGTACATAGATTTAGGTATATAAATAAATGGGTGACCCTTCCAGGTGGTGCTCCAATGGGCTAGATGCGAGAATGACTTCTCAGTAGGATACAAGGATTATTAGGTCTAGTTAGACCTGTGGGTTAGTCTTCAGGGTAACTAATTTATAATATATTTTGATCAAAGCAAGCTATCTACATAGATCATTATTATAAATCAGCCCGGTAATAAGCTAACTAATTAAATATGCTGTTTTTACGTTCTAGTTTATAATGCATTTTTCGTCACTTTGGTATTAATTTTGCGAAGAATCAGTAGCCTTTCCACTAACGAATTATCTCACGACATTACTCAGACATGATACAACTTGTACGTGTGTCACACATAATAGGTATTGCAGCATTTAGCCTAATTGCGTTTTCTACTAGTTTCTAAACATGGTAGCATCTTATTCGGTATTAAAGAGTGGCAGCACTGGTGGTCGTAATACTCATATTACAGACAGACAGTCGTTATATGATTTAAGTTATACATCATTCTCGCCCATTGTATTACCACTGTATATATTCCACAGATGGTCACGGTAACGGCAGTGACAGCAACATCAAGAACAATCCAAAAACAACATTCTCAGCTGGGAGGGGGATTGTGGATATAAAACATTGTCTTATGCTACATTTCCTTAAAAAGCCTGCAATGGGCACTCACTCGTGCGGAAATGTACATCCTTATTAATTTCTCAAAGAGAAAAGGACTTTCTAAGCTTTGTTATGTATGAACATTCTAGGTCAAATAAATATAAATATGCAACTTGTGGGTTGAAGTTACTTCCGAAAAGTATTTCTTCCAAATTTTGGAAGACATGTTGCCTTAATTACACAAATGTGTCATCAAGTGAAAAAAAATACACAGCTTGTAAGTATTCGTTTAATGCGAAATAATGATATATTTATAAATAAGGTATCATAGAAAAATTGCCCTCAGTGGCTCAGAGGAAAGTCATTCATTCTGGCAGTTATTTTGATGAAAAGTAATTCCTAGAGAAATAAATAATCATTAGGGGTGCTCAAAGATTAAGCAATCTTCCTTCGCCCCGTTCGAGGCTGGTAAATTTTGAATTTAGCACGTGTATCAGGCTATTATAGGTTGATTGAGATTATAGAACTTGTAGAGATAAAAACAAAAATAAACAACACCTAGCTAGCTAAACGAGGCATAAGGATGGCAGAAGTGAAGGTAGGCGATCTTGAGACATGTAGTGGTGATGATGAAGAAGAGAAGTCGACTCAGACAAACTACGCCAACAAACGGGTCTTGTCAGAGCCTGGCAGGGATCAACAAATCCAAGTGCCGTGGCTAGGATCTACAGATCCAATGCATACACATTTTTGTATGGGAGGAAACGGGAGTATCCCGAGAAAACCCACTTTCACTAGTCGGGACCGAATAAAGCCCGACTAATGCCCAGGTGAAGGATTAGTGGAGGTTGAATACTTGAGAACTCGAAAGATACTAAAACAAACTAGATGTTGTTAACTAGGTTACGGTGGAGAGGTGTTGTCATGGATAAAGATATATGGGGATAGGTATTTACGCTAGGGTTGGGGGGCGGCAGCAATTATATGGAAGTTGTAAGGGTAAGGATGGAGTTATAGTTTGACATAGAATACGTTCGTGTTTTAGCCTCAAAGCCTTTGGTATTCTCTTTACATTAATGATAGTACAAACACATGATAGGGCAACAAGGAGAATGAAAAAAGATTTAGAACAAAACAAGTTCAATGATAATTTTTAAGATGAGTGTTTCAGTTTTAAAGATACACATTGTAGCAATAATAAGCTTAGTCGCTATAATTCTTATATCACGAGTCTTAGGCAAGAAGTGCCCCCCAGTAGCACAGCGGTATGTCTGCGGACTTACAACGCTAGAATCCGGGTTTCGATACCCTTGGTGGGCAGAGCACAGATAGCCCATTGTGTAGCTTTGTGCTTAATTTCAAACAAACCATCTAGGCAAGAAGTAGATAAGCTCAGAGCTTTAATTGAAATGGGAGTCTAAGATACAATGAAAATTGACGATATTTAGTGAGAAGCGAAGCACTATTAATAAAAGGAAATATTTCGAAATTGCAGATTGTAAATAATTTAATAGTGATAAACTTTTCAAAAAAAAGAGGGTGGGGGTCGCTTTTAAATAAGGGACGAACTCAAGCTTGAGTTATAATAAGGTGCTGATTTCAAGGGAGGAAAGTTTTTAATTGGTATTTATTGCAAGTCACCTGCTTAGGCAAATGATAACAAAGAGGTACTGTATAATGAGATCAAAAATATTACTAAAAAATAACTATACAATAAATGTTGGGTGCTTTGATTCTAGGAACAGTCACTAGGGTTGTATGGAGTCAAACTGTGAGAAATAGAGTCTGTTTGAAGTTATTTAGGATAGCATTCTATTTTAAGTGGTCAGAGAGTCAGCTAGTGGGGATAACATTTTGGATTTACTGTTAACGTCTAATGAGGATATGTTTGCAGGAGAAGTGCAATCATTGCTTAATTAGATGTGATATATTGATACATGCCGAGATAAAAAAATAAAATAAAATTTAACTCATAATTTTTCAGAAAGTGAATTTTAAAGCCATAAGACGAGATTTATTATTAGAAAAATAGGGATAATGAGTTAGAAAATAATGGAGGACACATCTGGAAAATATGTAAAGATAACTTCCCTTTTATAGATATGTTTCTAACAAAAAAAAGTTAACTGGGAAAACCAAACCTAACTGGCTTACTTAAG
>NW_013667339.1:58047-58882 GCF_000517525.1 Limulus polyphemus | reverse complement strand
TGGGGGTGGGGCTACTTTATAATGAGAAAATTTCCAGACCCTGATAAAAGAAACTTAGCAAACTGATTTAATGAAATATGATATAATTTAAGAAAGCCAACATTGTTTCGCTAAAGTGAAATCTCGCTTTATTAATCTGTTAACATTTTGCTGATGTTACTTATTAACTGGACGATGACAGAAACTTAGCTGAGAAGATCACATCGAGAATAGTTGAGGAAAGCCTTGTTAATTGGATTGTAGGGTGCTGAATGAGAGAAAATAAAATATTAATATCAAAGGGATCATGTGAAACTGGGCCGCCATTTCCAGTGGAATGCCTCAGGAACGAATTGTTGTGCCTTTGTGTTTTCTAATGTGTATCCAATATCTTGTTAAGAGCATAATTAGTAAATTAGTATAGTTTGATGATGGCTAAGCTCTGAATGATGTTGAGATACTACAGAATAAATTGGATCAATATTTCGCGAATGACCTTTAATTATACTAAGTGTAAAATAATGCATCTTTATTTCATGATTTCTATCAATACAATAAAGATTTCTGATTTCTTTATGCCGTATTCTGAAGACAATAGGGCGAGAAGACACAAGAATAAGATTTAGAAAAAACAGATTAGTCTCTAGTTAAGACAGTTTTATTTTTCTAACAGCGTGATCGGCTTCTGCAATGAGTTGCTGTTGACAGTAGTGGGGACTTGTACATTACAAGAGTTTAATAGAAGAATCTATGATGCCCTGAAAAAATTAAGGATTAGCTTAAATTCTTACTTCTTTCACTGGTGATTATGCAAAGACAGCCTTGAAAGATAATTATTTCTTGTTCTTCATATGTT
>NW_013667339.1:55691-58037 GCF_000517525.1 Limulus polyphemus | reverse complement strand
TATTATGTGTTGTCTAACATTGACGCTGTCGTCCTTCACCAATGGAAGTTGTAGTAACATGCGACAGTATTTTGTCGTTGCTGAGCACGAAGTAATGCCAAGGGCAGCACCTTATCTGGAAATTCGTTTCTATAAAGTATAATTAAGCAGTAGTTTCATATACAAAGGTTCGCGTGTTTATTACGTCATATTCTATTCTATTCTAGTCGACCACATTATATTTGTATATAATGCGAGAAAACAGAGTGAAATGCAGTTGTATGTCCATGGAGTAGCCTGGGAAGATGGTTCTCAATAGGGGTTCCATCCGCAATTAAATTGTGTCCCCATTGGTGTACCCCTGTTTGCTATGCTTTAGAGTTACGACTGACGAAATGGTTTAAAACCCACCGGGTCATTTACTCTGAGTTGAAAATATGTGAATAAACAGTGGTGACTCTACTGTGTCACAGTCTGAAAATTATCGTGCTACACCCGAGTACACAATAGACTCTATTGTGTCACACTCTGAAAATTATCTTATTACATCCGAGTTAATGAACACATCAACACCCTAAACAAACAGTGCCACAGATGAACGTTGGTTAAATAAACATGATTCTTCAACAGCGAATAAACCTTGCCCTTTCACCATCAAAATTCAAGCAAATAAATTTGTTTGTTTATTTTTTGAATTTCGCGCAAAGCTACACGAGGGCTATTTGCGCTAGCCGTCCCTAATTTAGCAGTGTAAGACTAGAGGAAAGGCAGCTAGTCATCACCACCCACCGCCAACTCTTGGGCTACTCTTTTACCAACGAATAGTGGGATTGACCGTCACATTATAACGCCTCCACGCTGATAGGGCGAGCATGTTTGGTGGGACGGGGAAGCAAATAGCAAATACTGCTGAGAAAGAAAATACACCAAAGCGCCCTCATCAAGGAAACAACAGAGACAAAGGATTCGTGTATAGAATCACGTTTCTTCCACCGAAGATAAAATTTCCAGCTTGTTTATACTTATTTATATATTTAATACGCTAATAGGTTAATAGGTTAATACGCGGTATACAATAATTTACAACGAACTTACGGGTTTAATTTTGTTGTTGTTTTGTTATTAAGTACAAAGCTGCAAAATAGGCTGTGCTCTGTCCAACTCGGGTATTGAAACCCGAATGATAGTGATGTAAACCGTAAGACTGACTTACTACTGAGCCATCAGGAGATGCAGATGCGCCTTGCATTAGAATTAGAACGTCATTTATGAGTTCATAAACCTTTGTGTCTGTTTCTGTCCTGCAGCCTCTAGGTAAAGATTTACAGCCAAAACTTTGAGAAATATAAGTCAAAGGTCGTCCAACTAATCAATCTATTACACCTATTTGATAAGGTACCCATATCAGAGCACACGATGGTACTGCCAGGATTCTATATCATCAAAGCGCTTGATAGCGTTAAGACGCAGTATTTCAAGTTTTTTTTTAGATGTTCTATTTTTGTGGAACGTTTTAACCCAGAACTATTAATAAATTCTACGTATAACCTAGAAAATGCTAGATATATGCTACTTTATTTAGTAACTACTGGTTGAAAACAAAATAATACACAACCAAATATTTGGTTTTTATTACACTTTCATTTAGCTAAAAGTGAACACGGTATTTAAAGAGCAATGTATCATAGAATAAATAACACAGCGAAATATTAACACTGCTTGCTTTGTATATTTGAAAGTAACTTTTACCTGATGTGAGACGAAACGTTGTAATAATTAAAATCAGAACTTCACTGCTGTTATTGAATTTCTGAATTAATCATTCGCTTTATTAGGTTCCTCACTAAACAACAACAGATAATTTTAATTGTTACAGAATTAGATCTAGTAGCAGAAATACCCGCTCTCCGGGCAAATGTAACTGTTAGGTTATTGGGCCCGCGGCCTTTTCTGGAATTGTCTGACAGTTATATAACAACGTACTCATACTTGACATTCTATAATGTTCACCATCCATGAGAAAAGTCACCCAGTGGCACAGCGGTATGTCTGCGAATTTAAAACGATATCCGTGGTGGGCAGAGCACAGATAGCCCATTGTGTAGCTTTAACTTCACACAAACCATGAGAAAAGGGATTTTTATTGAAATTTTACATTACGTCACAAAGTATATTTTATTGAAGTACTTCTTTGTACACGCAGTTATCAATGAAAGTGCCTTGCTTTTCTGTTGCAACACTCATGAGATTTTCACTAAAGAAAAACAAATAATTTGTTTAAGTTTGTTTTTTGATTGTTTAATATTTGAAACTTTACTCCTTTTTGTAATTTTATTGGTTAAATCTTAGAAACTATATAATATTTAT
>NW_013667339.1:52837-54857 GCF_000517525.1 Limulus polyphemus | reverse complement strand
CCTATGCCATATTGTGGCTTATCTTTTACAAATATAAGGAGTTGTTTTTATTAAATTTTCTTCGGAACAAAAAAAGAAAAATTAGCATGTTTTCTTGTGCTAATTTGCCAAAGCTATGTAGTTTTTCTCAATCTTTAATAAGTATGTTTTAAACATTTATGGACCTTTTTATAGTTCTTTAGTCTAAAAATTATCCAAGTTGTTGTACTAATGACATACATGTATTTAAAACTTGAAGTTATCTAAGCTTTAATACAATATATCTAAATATAATGTTAGCTATACTGCACACTTACTTATGTTTATGTAATGTTTCTCCGGTTACTTCAGTAGAATATTCAGTAGGAAAATATTTTTATTTATGCATCAACTTTATGACATTTTTACATTTCTCGTTTTCTTTACAAATGTCTGTATATTTCAAAGAAAAAATGTTTAGAACATATTTGTGATTATAACTAGTAGTTTTATGTGTCAGAGGGCAACTATTACTTTTTTCTGTTTAATGTAATTGTATACCAATTATTCATACACGCTTTCATGTTGAAATATTTATTGGCTTTACATGTCTTGTTTGAAGAACCAGGTTGTCCTAGTTACAAATAAAACTATTTGATTCGTGAAATATTTAGTGACATGTTATTCAATATTGAAAATAAAGACAAGACATACCATAGTAATATGCCCCCCAGTGACACAGCGGAATGTCTACGGACTTACAACGCTAGAAACTGGTACTCGTTGTGGGCGGAACACAGATAGCTTAACTTCAAACAAACCATAGTAATATTTTCTATTAAATTCTACATTTAATACTACATATGCTACTGTTTCTACGACGCTTTTTTGACATACTCTGTGCTTGCTTCATCATTTTATAAGTACCTTAATTAAGTAACACAATTAGTTAACAAATACATTTTCATATAAAACAAAAAGCACTCAGTAAACTGACGTTTAGAATTAAAAATTGAATCAAATGCTACTTCAAAACCTGAATATAGAATGGCCTCAGTATTATTTCCGAAATATGTACTTGTAAAAAAAGACAACGATGATTATAGTACTTTTAATTTTTATTTCATTTTTATACACATCTGTTGCTTAGTTAATCTTTTTATGAAACACGGCTTCATCTTACTACACTATAGACAGGTGTTTTTTTGTTTTGGGCAGACAAAAAGTTCACCATACAATCCTGCCCTCAGAATAGTTCTATGACGTCCAAAACACTACCTAAACCTACACTAAAACAAGATATTCAATGTAGTATGTGGAACGTACAAAACACAACCTAAACCTACACTAAAACAAGATATTCAATGTAGTATGATGAACGTACAAAACACAACCTAAACCTACACTAAAACAAGATATACAGTGTAGTATGATGAACGTACAAAACACTACCTAAACCTATACTAAAACAAGATATACCAGTGTAGTATGATGAACGTCGAAAACACCACCTAAACCTACACTAAAACAAGATATACAGTGTAGTATGATGAACGTACAAAACACTACCTAAACCTACACTAAAACAAGATATACAGTGTAGTATGATGAACGTACAAAACACTACCTAAACCTATACTAAAACAAGATATACAGTGTAGTATGATGAACGTCCAAAACACCACCTAAACCTACACTAAAACAAGATATACAGTGTAGTATGTGGAACGTACAAAACACAACCTAAACATACACTAAAATAAGATATTCATTGCAGTATGTGGAACGTACAAAACACAACCTAAACCTACACTAAAACAAGATGTTCATTGTAGTATGTGGAACGTACAAAACACGTACCTAAACCTACACTAAAACAAGATATATAGTGTAGTATGATGAACGTCCAAAATACCACCTAAACCTACAATAAAACAAGATATACAGCGTAGTATGATGAACGTCCAAAACACAACCTAAACCTACACTAAAACAAGATGTTCATTGTAGTATGTGGAACGTACAAAACACTACCTAAACCTACACTAAAACAAGATACTAT
>NW_013667339.1:47473-52686 GCF_000517525.1 Limulus polyphemus | reverse complement strand
AAGATATACAGTGTAGTATGATGAACGTCCAAAACACAACCTAAACCTACACTAAAACAAGATATACAGTGTAGTATGATGAACGTCCAAAACACTGGGTTCAACCATTTAGCTGGCTACTTTAGAGCAGAGCCTTTTTGAGGACAGACATTGTCTAGTCCATACTTTGATCCAAAGATCCATGCTTTGCGTCCCGTTGCCTCAAATGCGAGCTCCTCTGGTTGGATTCGAGAGTGTGCTTTAAGATTGATGGCCGAAATCCATTTTCTGGTCAGACAAGAGTAGCCCAAGAGTTGACGATGGGTGTTGCCTTACCTCTAGTCTATTATTTCAAAATTAGATACGGACTTTATATAGATAGGCGCGATAATGATAAAACAAACAATTGTTTTAATTATAAGTATAAACTTTCAGACTTCTCATGTATAAAACGCGCCTAATTTCGGTCTTACGTGACAGATGTAACTATTTTGTTTTTGTTTTGTAATTCCCGAAAGAAACGCAAACGTAATCGTCGGTATAACTTTATAAAATATTATTTAACTTGTTTAGAGATCTTCAGATTTGCTCACTTTTTTTAAATTACCTTTATAAACCCTCAAACATCTCACGCACTCAACACTAGTTTCGACGTACATCAGGTGTGTTCTGTGCGTGAGATATCTCATTTTTTATAATGGTAATTACCAAAAGTAACTATGTCTGTTTCAGAGAAGTTCTACATCAAATAACACGTTAGACCACAGCTAACGTCATAACGTAAATGAATAATGAAGATCCTTTACATTAGGCGGTATTTCGTAATTTCAAATTGAACGGCACTCTAACCTTAAAGGTTATATAGGCTAAGTGGTCAGTACATAGGTCGTCAAGGTTTAGAAATAGAACTGTTGGCCAGGGGAAAGATGAACAACCATAAGTGTTCGCTGTCTATACAGCTAGTCTCATACGAATAGAGGGATTGACTATCGCTTTTATAACGCACCCACCTAAAAGTGCGGAGCATGTTCAGTGACATATCGCGGACGCGAACCTTAGACCTTCTGATTTATATACCCTGCGTGCTAACCAATAGGTTTGATATCAGAGTTTTGTAATAAAGAAATGCACTTGACTGTTACCTTTCTTACACAACGTCAATGTATTGTAAAATAATTACAATATTCCCATTTATGCATTTCTGATATCGTCTCAATAAAGTGGTTCATTTGATCTCAACCAAATATGTCCCCAAATAAAAATAAAGACATAATATTAGATTTTTACATTTCAAGAAAATAATATCCTGCTTCATTTCGGTTTAACTTTCGTCGTAAGTTTTATCTGCTTACGTGCATCAAATATTTTGAGGACGTCTCAGCATATCTCTAAACTGGGTCATCTTCATCTTTGTATTTTGTTTTTGGGAAAGTAAATACTTCTGAAATCTTAGTCTGTGAATCGTTCGACCCCGAGGATCGCAAGTGATAGGTTTTGGGATTTGTTGTTGGGGGTTTGCAGGAGCAACAGCGAAAGAGTTGACAGTAAGCCTTGCGATAAGTTCGGTTCATTAAGGCATATATTACTGGATTGATGCAAGAAGCCATCCATGCTAAAATCGAGGCGAGCACGTGGATTGCCGGGAAGCTACAAAGAACAAAAAAGTAATTTTGTTAACGAAGTTTCTACAAAAAGCACATAAACCTATAGTTTCTAAAACACAATGATTTTATTAAGATATCACTTATAATCGTATAATAAATACGCATGTTTAAACATATATATATTTATATAGAATACGTGTAGTACAAAATACGACTGACATAAAAACTAATAATCTACATTTAATGTAGAAATGATTTCTTTCAGTGTAAAACGTACTCAGTTTGTTGTCGATGTCCGAAAGAAATCTAAATATCAATAAATATATAATGAGACTAATCTCACCCTTTCAAAACACTGTTGACATAATATATACAAGTCGATGATTTTTGTATTCAGCATAATATTTTCTATTTCTGAGTAAAAGTATGCTCCATAAACTGATTAACTCATTGTTATAGTTAGCTTGTGTATACTGCTTTGTCCCTAGTAAGGTGCCAAGGACATTAAAAAGACAAGGACAAAAAAGGGGAATTTCTAAACATCGTAAGGTAAGACTTTTTGGGGGGGAAGACTGTTAGAGGAGAACATTGAGACCATGGGTTGCCTCTGATACACATAGGGTAGAAAGCCACGAGAAGCAAACAAATCCTCTTTTATTCCTATTCAATAGGTCTTATAAACATTCAAAATATAAAACTAAACACTTAATAGCATATTACAATTATATTTTTACTGTAAAGACCTACAATTTCCCGAGTGTCTTTCATTTTAAATCTGAATTATTTTCTTCCTAACTCGCAGCAAACGGGTTGTGGAATCAGGCGTGTCTTTTAGCAGTCGCGGACTATTTTTCTATCTGAGAGAAGTGGCACTTTGGGGGGTATAAGAGGAAGAAGGCAACCAACCCCATGTGCACGTCTCTGTTTGTCCCAGTAAGTCAGATTATGGAAGCAATAAATAAAACATTTTCTAGTTTATTAGGCCCATCATTCAGATTGTTTTTTACTTCAACGATTCTAAGGAATACCGTTACTTGACGTTTTCTATACGAGGAATAGCTCAAGATGGTTGTTTCCAATCTTGATGTTGTATTTTTTGTGACTGTAAAAACTGATACTATTCATGAACGTATATAATAGTTTACGACTTTTCTTACAACACATAATATAACATCTTGTATACGCTTGTGTGTTAGGTATCTTGCTAGATAAGAATGCAGTAAAAGCTGAGTAAACGCTCAAGATAGTACTAGACTTAAAAATACAGAATAAAATGATTTAGTGAGAGGTTCCTTGGAAGGTCAGGAACTATTGTGTTCGCCTCAGTTCACCGTCTACACCCTTACAGATTTATTGCTAGTTTGTAAAAATGATACCACATTTAAAAAGGAAAACAATCAAACTCCTAAACAAAATAATATTACATATTAACAACTCACATAGTCGCTGAAGTTTTTATTTAATCAGGTTGCTTGACGACATGGCAAATAGAATCAGATTATTCTGTTGATCAGATTGATTTTAACATAATAAGAGAAATCACTACACAATGTTCGTGGATGTCCAACGGAAAAGTGTAATTTTCTTTTAAGAATTTTAAGCAATGTTGTATTGATTTGAACGTTTGTGGTGAGCATTTACGCAGCAACTTAAGAAAATATAATAATATATAACCATATAACTTCAACATTCTTCTGTGTCCGTTTTTTTTAATACAATACTGCTAGATAATTGTTCATGTTGGATTTCGCGCAAAGCCACTCGAAGGCTATCTGTGCTAGCTGTCCCTAATTTTAAAGTAATAACCTAGAGGGAAGGCTAGTCAACATCAGCCACCGCCAGCTCTTGGATTCCTCTTTAGTAACGAATTGTGGGATTGACCGTTGTTGGATATACAAGATTGCTTAGTGTAAGAGTTGTTATTTAGTTCATTTAGTGATTTAATATTTAATGATTATTTAGTTTTTATAACAAGAATGTTAAAAGTTAATTATCTTAAAAGCGATAATTGTGACAAATTTCGTTACGTAACTCGGTAAGAGTCGTATGTTTTGTGTGTAGTTCAATTGTTGTAATGTGACGTCACATTGCTCGAACCTTCTGTATTTTAATCGTTGTCTTAAGTGAGTATTGTTACTTCATAGCGTCTCGTAGTTTGTAGAATGTTTTAGGTCTCAGTTGGTCAATGTATATATATAAGTCACACTGCATAAGTTAGTTTAGCCGTTAGGGGAAATGTTTAAAGTGAGTTTCACAGTGGTAATATAATAACAGAAATAAAGGATAATAATCTGTCTTGTCAAAGAGTTGCTCTAAAGTAATAGAACCCGCCTGTGTGGACTTTGACGAAAAAGGAGACAATTATTTGAAGTTCTGGATACAACTGTGGTAACACATGGAGTAACGTAAGTGAATCTATCACAGATTCTGCAGTAAGGAATATAGTAAAGAAAAATAATTCTTGTGAAATGAATAATAAAGTAACTGAATTAGCCTGTGGGGGATTTTTTGACAAGAAAGAGAGTTATTTAAAGCTTTAGATACAACTTTGATAACCAATAGTGAAACGAATTTTTGTACATACGTTTGACTTGTTTTGAATATATATTATTTTAAAACAAGTGGATTTTGTGCTGTCCGTTTATTGTTGACATTTATCGCCAACAAGTCACAGACGTCTACTGTAAAAGAATCCCAGTCCATATTATAAACCTGACAACCGCCACATCAATTTATGTTAAAATTCTTCTTCATTCTTTACGAAGTCTCTTTAATAAATTTGTAATTTATTTGTTCATTATCTCTAAACGAATATCAAAATGCATAGGGTACTGTTGAAAATAGCTTACTCAAGAAGTTTTAGCTGTCCATAGTGTCCCCAACTAAGAGAGCAGCAGTAAGTCTGAAGGCATATAACGCTAAAAGCCGGGATTAAATACCCGTAGTGAGCACAGCACAGATAGTCCATTGTGTAGCTTTTTGCTTAACAACAAATAAACAAACACAAACTGTCTGTAGTGGAGCTTTTATTATTTATTTAAAGTTTATCATGTTTTCTGTTCAATTTTTAAGAGTTACAGTATTTGGATAATTTTCACTTTCGTTATCTTTCTAAATTTCCATAAAAACGCGTAATTTATGTCAATTTGAGAAACATTCATCGGTTTACCAATCACTACTTTTTATTTCAGTGAGTGATAGATAATTTGTTTTTTATTAATATTTTTTTTGTAAAACAGTTTTGTAGCAATATGTGTTTTTTTTTCTACAGCAATAAAACATTTTACTAACTATCAAATCGAACATTCTTGTTGGTCGCGAGTGAATCCCTAATGCGATGATCCATTGTATTAGAGGCCTGGCATGGCCAGGTGGTTAGGGCGCTCGACTTGCAATTTGAGGGTCGCGGGTTCAAATCTCCGTCACACCAAACATGCTCGCCCTTGCAGCGTTATAATGTGACGGTCAATCCCACTATTCGTTGGTAAAATAGTAGCCCAAGAGTTGGTGGTGGGTGGTGATGACTAGCTGCCATGGCCCGGCATGGCCAGGTGGATAAGGCGCTCGACTCACAATCTGAGGGTCGCGGGTTCGAATCCGCATCCCACCAAACATAGCTCGCCCTTTCAG
>NW_013667339.1:42629-47398 GCF_000517525.1 Limulus polyphemus | reverse complement strand
TAAATTAGGGACGGCTAGCGCAGATAGTCCTCGTGTAGCTTTGCGCGAAATTCAAAAACAAACAAACAATACTAGTTCTCAGTTCATGTACTCTTTGTTCTTTCGGTGTTTTTATCTCTTTCAGAGCCACTACCTATTTGTCAAATGACAGTCATTTGGAAAACTGATGTAGTTGAGCTGCATTTCTATATCAATCTTGCAAGATACTTTATTTGTCAGGCCTAAATCATTAGGCCAACTGGTATTCTATAAATAAGATATGTAATATTTGGCATTGATCAGCTGTACACCTTTCATAGCTCAAGTCATACAACTCTGATAAATAAGGTGGCAAACTCCTCCTATGTGAAGATTTGGCATCAGACTTCTTGTATCTTGTTTCTAAGGTACTACTTCTGGTTTTCTTTGACGTGGAAAAATTAATTGTACAACTTTATATCTTGCAGTTTACCATCAAAAATTTGTCTTGAATTTCATGGTTTGTTGTGTTTATGGCCCTAATGATAACATTTTAAGTTCTCCAGATCCAGAAAAGTTCATCAACCAACATTTCCTCAGGGAAAGCTAGAGTATTTGCTTTGACCACACTCCAATCAATAAAAGTATGTAAAAAATGTTCCTAATAAGTTCTGGTATGATAATTACACTTTTTATGGTAGTGAAATACTGCCCTCCTTGTTGTCAGTGGAAGTTTATCTTTTGCTGTTGAAATTATTGTGTGGTGCAAGTGGAATTTCTTGTGGTAAACTGTTAAACTATTTGAAGCAAGCCTAACTTCACATTCAAGTTTATGAAGACTATTCCTAATATGTACCCTTTATTCTCCTGAAGAAGAATAGTGAACTATTCGAAAGCACTCGAGTTTTGGGTCTCGTTTGAAAACCATGCACTCTTTCTTGATATCAACACATCATGTTGTGTAGAGAAGTTTTCTACAGTGAGAGTGATTTTCCTCTTGTTAGAATTTTATGACAACTTGGTGGTAGCGTCAGTTTTTAATCTTGGTCGTTTTTTTAAAATATGGCCTAGTGAGTAGGGTACCCGACTCGCAATCTGCAGGTTGCACAATTAAAATCTGTCACCGAAAATGTTCGTCCTTTCATTGGAGGCATTATAATGTGATGGTCAATCTCACTTTTTCTCGGTAAAAAGTAGCCTAAGGGTCAGCGGTGGATGGAATTAAGTTAGCACAGATACCCCTTGAGTAGCTTTGCACAAAATTGAACAAACTTTTATCTTTTTTTTTCTCGCCATTTCTTTTTTCTCTCTCTCTCTTCAAGCTCGTGTCATCATTTTGAAGTTCATTCTTGTTTGTTTATTTGTTCTTGTTGTTTTATTTCTACCCAACGTGCTGTGCCCACCACGGGTATCGAAACCCAGTTTGTTTTGTTTGTTTTTTCAACTACAAGCTCTAGAAATTCCACATAAGTAATGATAGGTCATACTTTACATAAATAATGCTTCAATAGAAATTCCACCGACTTTCTAATTTTGTATCCCTTGTGTATTTTTGCAAACAAACTCGGAATTTACAGTACTGAACTAACTGTCTGACAGACACAAACTGACTAAATCATGCACTGATTGCTCATTAACCGATTAATATTATCACTAATAAATCAAATCTAGCCTAGCCCAACCTGCGTTTTATATTGCTCTAATTACTTCCTAAATTTTCAAGAAAATTCCTGACGCCAAGCCACACGATCATTATATGACGAAAGAACAATACAGCCATCTCAGTTAAAAAAACAGCCAACAACTATATATGTAGGCATATGTGTGTGTGTGATTTATTTTAAACTAAGATGAACAGCTTTCCCAACATTCTTAGTTCTCCTGAGAGTAAATCTGACAAAGATTTGTTCAATTATTTATTTAAAAAAGATATCTTTACATCAGTTCAACAATTTTAAGAAGTTATGATTTCCTGTCGTTTTGAGAAGAAAAAAAAACATTTATTATTACGAAATTTTCTGTGTCTAATCGTTTTCGCAAAAATAACAAGAAAAAATCCCCGGTTGCTCATCAGTAAGATTGGTGGCTTATAACGCCAACAATCGGTTTTCGATACCCTCGGTGGGTAGAGTATAACTAGCTCATTGTGTTGCTTTGCACTTACCAACGACCTAACAAATGACAGCCGTTCGGTTCGTAAGCTTTTATGTAGAACAATAGAAGGGAGGTTAGAAATTGGGTGCCACTACTGTTATGGAAAACTCTTTGTACATTATGTGTAATGAGGTTAATCAGAGAGCTTAAGATAATTGTTTAAGCCACATATTTTTCATCGTGTTAGACGCCATTTGCTTGTTTCACAATCATGTCAAGCTGCTCGTCTCAGAAAACTTAAATTGCGCCCATTGTTTTTCATTCATATTCCACATAGTTCGTTGCCATGGTTTTCTTTATTAATAAGCATCATTTTCAACTAACAACATTAGTTATTAAATGAATTTATTTTTAATTAAAGCATATTCTAGAAAGGATCAGCTTTGTACCTTGGTGTGGGATGAACAACTTAAAGAAACGAATATAAGATTGGCGATATTGACGATTCATAACTGCGTAGATGACAGGATTCACACACGAGGACATCCATGCTAAGATAGCTGCTAAGACATGCAAGGAAGGATACCTGGAATAATACATTAAAGCACAAAAAGAAAGAGACTTAAATACATGCTATTAATGGATCAACGTTACATTTAGCTGGTTTTTAGCATAGCTAGACACATTAGAGGGAGGATCATGTTTAGGGTTATAGATTTTTGGTCAGTATGTTGAAGAAGATTTTATGTTCTTATCTTTACATCAAAAAAAAAAAAACAAACACGAAAGATAACATGAAACATATTTGTTATCTATCAGAAACAAACACACATTATACAGTTTTAGTGGAGAAACAATGAATTGAATATTGTTGCCCATCTCCAAACAATGAATTGAATATTGTTGCCCATCTCCAAAAATACGTGATAATTTTTGAAACGACAACTACAGCATCCATTCATAAACCATTGCGTTTAGTATGGTCAGTTGTATTTCATGTTACTGACCAGAGCGTATTAAATTATAAACGATTTTGTTAATAACAATATTTAATGGACTGTAATTTTCTAATGATACAAAAAGGCTTACATAAGAGAAGACAGCTTACAAAACTAAAACACTATTGCCGCGGCACTTAGGGATGTCATGGACTTCCTCTAGGGGTGCCGCAAGATTTTAGCAAAATATTGTAAAAAAAAACAAAAACAAATAAGTTGCTACATCGTATATGTGAAAAGTTTGTATGTATACTAAAAGAAAAATGGAGGTTACCAAATTTCATTTCATCCAGGACTTATTAAGAGTATCTCTATTACCCCCTCACCCTCGCTTATAAAACGTTAGGTGTGACGTGGAAATGGTAGACTATATATATAGGGGTGTCTTGAGTAAAAAAAAGTTGAGACACTGAACTAAGACAAACCCACAAAAAACTACTACGTGCGTTAGTATTATAATACAATATTTGAACAGCTGTGTGTTACCTGACTTTATTGTCGAAGACATTCACGATCATGAGTGGAAGAAAACAGATGAGGAAAGATATGAATATGATTAGCATCATACACGTTATTCGAAGTTCGTCCTTTTTATGCACGGAATGCTTCATTAGAGGTGTGGGTGACGTAGGACTTACTGGAGGACTGTGGGCAGCTACATTCTCTCTTGTCCGACGTACCTTGAGAATTAATAAATAAAATAAATGTTTTTTACGTTACAACAAATAATAAAACATGCACCATTCAATGTTTTGTTTGTATAGTTAAACCTAACACAGAATAACACAGCAGGTGCCCATATGATGTCACGTCCTAAAGTCTTAAGAATTACTCTAGCTCTACGAAAAATGAAGTTTGTTATTGAAATTGTCTTGAGAGTTGCTCTAGCTCTACCGAGTTTGTTATAGAAGCTGTCTTGAGAACTACTCCAGCTTTATCAACTTTGTTATGAAAGCTATCTTGAGAATTACTCTAGCTCTTCTACGTTTGCTATGGAAGCTGTCTTAAGAATGACTCTGTCTTTACCAAGTTTTTTATGGACGCTGTCTTCAGGATTACTGTAGTTTAACAAGTTTGTTATGAAAGCTATCTTGAGAATTACTCTAACTCTACCAAGTTTGTTATAGAAATTGGCTTGAAAATTACTCTAGCATTACTAAATTTGTTATGGAAGCTGTCTGGAGAATTACTCTAGCGTTAATAACTTTATTATGGAGGCTTTCTTGAGAATTTCTCTAGCGTTACTACATTTGTCATGCAAGCTGTTTTGACAATTACTCTAGGTTTACTATGTATTTTTAGACACAAAAAAAAACATGCTGAAAAACGTACCTTAAAGAAAATGCACGAATAAGAAATGATTATCACAACGCACGGTATCAGGAACCCCAAGATGAACAAAAACTTCTTGGGAGATTTCCCATCGAGCTTGAGAATGGTGCAAGAAAAGGTCTCGGGATCTAGACCAAACGTACCCCACGAAGAGGTGAGAGTGGGAACCAGCAAAACGAAACTGAAGATCCAGCAAAAAGCTATCATCAAAGCGATGTATCTCTTTTTATAAATTTTCTCGTACTTACTAGGATGGTTGATGAGGATGAACCTATTCATAAAAAGTGTTTATAACAGACACATTACTTTGTTTTTGCTACCAAAATAAGCAGTTCTATCATAAGAATTAAACAAAAAAAAAATTATGTCGAAATAATGAAAACAAGA
>NW_013667339.1:36463-41664 GCF_000517525.1 Limulus polyphemus | reverse complement strand
GGCTCAGCGGCTCCAGAACTTGTGACACTAGGAATAGGAGATGAGGTCGAGACGACCTAGATAAAACGCAGATATCCCTTTCTAAGTCTTTGCGCAATATTATGTTTTCTATTTTGTTTTGCAATTTAAAACCAAACAAGTGGGAAAACGCCCATAAAAACTGTAAAACACAAAATGTGAAACCGCAAATTTGCTTGTATCTCTACATGGACCCAACATACCTTTATGCCAAATTTAGTGAAGATCCATCAACAGTTGGTGAAGTAATGGTAAAAAGCGCAAAAACGCCCATAAAAACCACAAAACACAAAACGCAATACTGAAAATTTCTATGTATCTCCCCATGGACCCAATGAACCTCCTTACCAAATTTGGTCAAGATCCATCCACACCATGCGAAGTAGTTACATGGACATACAACAGACAGCATTATTGTATTTGCCCTGCAAGTGGCACAGCGGCATGTCTGCGGATTTACAATGCTAGAAACCGGGTTTCGATACCCGTGGTGGGCAGAGCACAGATAGCACATTGTGTAGTTTTGTGCTTAACCACAAACAAACAAACAAAATTATTATATCTATATAGATTTTAATTTTCATTATGAAGTTGCGTATCTTTAAAATGTTGGTTGACTTATCTTTTTGAATATAAATTTCGTACAGTCTATCCTGCGTAACTGTTACTATTGTAGAAATTACAGTTAAATTATTTTCTCAAAACAGGAATCCGACATTTTTTTTACATTCCTTCCATATTACTTACGTATCAGCTGACAAACCAAGTACGTATGGAATGACACAGTAACCCAAACTATCTGAAAGAATTTTCTTTTTCGGAAACCCCCTCCAAAAAACATTCATTTTCCCCAATGCACTTTCCAAACAATCAGTTTCCTCACTCATCCATTCTTTTGAGTAAAAGATAACTTTAGTTATGGCTCTTAAAGTTTTTAAATCCAATTTTTAGGATTAATGATAAGATGAAGTCTAGTAAGGGTTTTTAATGTGATCATAACGTTTAATTATTATAAGAATATTTATTCTTCAGGAAGATGAAAAAACTTCTAAAATATTCAAGTATGGATTAGAAAAGCAGAAAAAATAATGAATAACTTAAACACCATGGATATACGCACGTTCGCACCAACTAGGTATGTCATAACCACTGACCTTAGAAGTTTCCTATGTATTTATTGTATGCCAGTTATTTCTGGGGTAGAAATTTTAAAACACTGTTTTTAAGAGACCTTCATATAGGCTTGATAAGAGGTTGAACCCTTTACTAAAACAGAAATACCATCAACGTTAGAAACATAATTATTAATATTTTTTTCTGTTTGACAGATTCGTAATTTTTAACAAGCTTTCGATGTTCGATACTTTCACATCATGTAGGACTACAAGGGTAAATAACGGCCAGTTTAATAAGACTGATCAATTAATCGTGTTAAACTAAGATAATAGAAAATACATAATACACCCGAGGCTAAAAAATTTTATGAAATAGTTAAGAAATTATACAATTTATTTAGAAAGACTTTAAATACGAAAACTTGTAGTAAATACGAGCCAATAAATAACAAACTAACAACATTTTTGTTACCTGTTAATGGTGATGGCTGTCATAGACATGAGAGATGCGGCGACGTTCCCGTAAAAAAAGAAAGGGAACAGAAAGCACAATGTATCTCCTAAAACCCACTTTTCATGAATATACCTAGACGCCGTCAGGGGGAGGTTAAAAGCACAAAATAAGAAATCCGCCATACATAGACTGAAGACGAATGCTGTCGTGGCATTTCTCAACTTCACACAGCGGGATAATGCGAATATTGTCACCAAGTTTCCTAGACAACCAACGACGATGAAAATAATACAACACACAGATGCAAATACTGTTGCTTCTCTGGGGTACTTGATTATACGGTCCTGTAGACTTTCATTTTCGTGTTCTTCACTGTCCAAAGTCTTGTTGTTATACATCAATCCTAAAACCATTATTTTTTCTTTCTTTCGTTCGTCTTCCGAGAAATATTATTATTTAAATTAACAGCGAGTGATAACTATTAAAAAGTACACGATAATTCGAGTTATTCCCCCTTTAAATGATTGGGTAGTAATTCCAAACTTGCTTTTTTGTTGTTGTTTTTCTTAAATATTAACGGTTTGCAAATACTCACAAGGCTTATACAATTGTTTGAACTTACTAGCGATTGCTTTATTTTTTGGAAAAAAGTCTACTATTGTTTGTTACTCAGAGGGGTATTACAGTTACACAAGAACTCCTTAGTCCAGAGTCCAGACTTCTTGATACATACATTCTTTCTCCAGATTTCCGCATTTATTTTCCTGAAAAAAAAAAATCAAGTCCACAGTTTATTAACTATAGATCTGTAGGATACAGTAATTAATGAAAACGTAAAATAATACGAGATGAAGGGTCCCAATTAAAACACCATTTGTGGGAATAAAAAAATATCGGTATCAATTTACAATTTCACATACAAAAGCAAAATTCTTTAGTATAGTGAAATGATGGCTTGTTATAATTAAGCACACAAAAAACAGTAAGATACGGTTTTTGCAAGTTTTAATAAACACAGAAAAATAATCACGAGAAATTATTACATTTTTTTAGTGATGATATGATTATTCACGTGCTAAGACGAACACTAAATTTGAAACTATACTATCTAATGTCCATATAAAAATTAAAAGATGTTTTTTTCTTCTTCTTGTTTAAAGCTACTTTAAATGCTATTATGAACAAGCTAAGTTATCCTCTTCTTGAAGTGCCCATCTTTCCTCCAACACTGTGTGGGAAAAACTATATTATTAAGAATCAGAATCCACGCGAAGGTTATATTAAAACACCTTGTTCCTGAATTGACAAAAATCCTCAGTCAATAACGGTTATAAGCTCATGCACTTCCTTGTTACCAAAAGTGACGTATAACATAAGCGAAGTACTCATATAAGTCACGTGGTATTCTTTAAGTATACTTAAAGTACTTTTTTCTCTATCAATAACTATTTTACAGATTTTTTTTTAAAGGAACTACTAAGCTATTCGTATGTTTGTATTGAGAAAGGCAGATTTCATTAGTTACGTTGACAACAATATTTTATACAGTAGCGTGTTACACGAGTTGCTTTGATAGCAAAAACGTAGGTTATAATTAGTTATATTGATAATAATTAGATAATTGTATCTAAAATATAAGATACGTTAAATAGGTTGGAAGGCGTAGTGTATTTAGCAACGTGGGTTACAAAGGTTACGTTGAGAGCAACAGGGTATCTAGAAACATGGGTTACGTTGACAGCAATACTGTATCTAGAAACATGGGTTACGTTGACAGCAACAGGGTATCTAGAAACATGGGTTACGTTGACAGCAATACTGTATCTAGAAACATGGGTTACGTTGACAGCAACAGAGTATCTAGAAACCTGGATTGCGTTGACAATAGTTGTTTATGAAAACATGGGTTACATTGACAGCAGTAGGATATCTAGAAACATGGGTTACATTGACAGCAGTAGGATATCTAGAAACATGGGTTACATTGACAGCAGTAGGATATCTAGAAACATGGATTACGTTGATAGTAGCAGGGTATCTAGAAACATGAGTTATATTGACAACAACAGTCAGGTATCTAGAAGCATGGTTACATTGACAACAGCAGTAGGGTATCCAAAAACATGGTTACATTGACAACAACAGTAGGGTATCTAGAAGCATGGGTACATTGACAACAACAGTAGGGTATCTAGAAGCATGGTTACATTGACAACAACAGTAGGGTATCTAGAAGCATGGTTACATTGACAACAACAGTAGGGTATCTAGAAGTATGGTTACATTGACAACAACAGTAGGGTATCTAGAAGCATGGTTATATTGACAACAACACTGTATCTAGAAAAACTTTGTGTTTCTTACAGTTTTTAGTTATTCCTTAATTTACGAAAGTTGGAACATGTGGGCTATACAATTTTATTTTTAATTTTAATGGTGAAAAAACCCTACTTGCTGCTAAATTATTCTTAACATGAAAGATATCTGTGAACTAAGCGTCAGCTTTGGAACCGGTATTCAATAAGCCATTTGAGAAAAATCATAGTTTGAGTTGAAATTTGATTGCTAATATTTCATATGATAATTTATGTTGTAAATGATCCATATATAAGAGCTTGGTAAGTGAATGTTTGATAGTTTTATGGGATTTTAGGTATCAAATATACAGAGTAGCAACTGTAAGAAGGCCGTAAGGCAAAGTTTCTGTAGAGTGGGTCGTATGCTTTGTGTAAAGTTCTCAATTTTTTCAAAACGAGTGATTAATATTTATATAAAAAAATTGTTTTGTTTAAACGAACACAGTGGACACCTGGTGGTTGTTTATACACGACAGAAATGCGTTAAAATGCTAGCGTCGAGGTTTGTAGCTTTGTTTACAAAACTACAGAAAGGGCTATCTGTGCTATGTACGCTGCGGGTATCGAAACCAGATCTTATTTAGCGTTATAAGAACTCACACTTTTCACTGTGCCACCAGGAGGAACATGAAGAATCATAAAAGCAGGAAGTAATTCTTTAAAACTTAACCATCATCTCCCTGTTCTATGTGAAGAATAAACCGAGGCGTCTTACAGTGCCTTAATAGTGAACCTTTTATTTTAACCCATCTGGTGGCATACTAGAAGAACTAGTCCGTTGAATACTGTCAACTGTTATGACCTCATACCAGGTATTCTAAAGAAGACGTATGGATACTCTGTTATGCTTATTTTTGCAGAACATTTTATACTCCAGTAACGCTTCACTGATCTGTATAGCAACATATATTTTATTGCATGATATTTACTGCGCAGGAATTTAATTTTAACCGCAACTTGGAAGGGGGGCACGTTAAACACACATTTTATATATATATATATAAACCATATCAACATACCCACTTACGCATAGATATAAACGTCATTAAACTCACCAAACATTAAAATGACCTAGTTGGTATATTTGGTTTGATTTCAATTTCGTGCAAAGCTACCCGAGAGCTATCTGCGTTAGCCATTCCTAATTTAGATGTGATAGAGTAGAGGGAAAGCAGCTAGTCAACACCACCCACCGCTAGCTCTTGAGCTACTTTTTTACCAATGAATAGTGGGATTGCCGTAACATCATAACGCCCC
>NW_013667339.1:32484-36442 GCF_000517525.1 Limulus polyphemus | reverse complement strand
GCAGCTAGTCAACACCACCCACCGCTAGCTCTTGAGCTACTTTTTTACCAATGAATAGTGGGATTGCCGTAACATCATAACGCCCCCACTACTGAAAGGCGAGCCTGTTCGGTGACTGGAATTCGAATCCGAAACACACATATTGCTAGTCGAGCGCCATAACCACCGGGCTACCAAGTTTGTCGCAATGTTATTGACGCACGCTCGTGTTCATATAGACATCACTATTACTAGACAAATAGAATTTTCAGAAGAAAGTAGTTTAGATAGCTGTTGCTAGGAGCGATAGTGCAAAAACGAAGTTGCATGTTTTAACTTATTTTTAAGCTACAGTTAAATACAGGGGAATGAGAAGGTTATACTAAGACGATTTTCAATATGCACGTCACTTGACAACCAAAACCCATATAAAGTCACTGTGAAACGGAATGTATAAGAACTACATTTCGAATCGGCTATGCATATGTAGATTATAGGGTATATAATCTGAATTAAATTTCAAATCAAATAGAAAATGGTTTCTTTATTTATCTAGAGGGCTTCTACACACAATTATTAAGTATAAAATTAAATCTTTCTGAAAACGAAAGACAAATTAAATATAATGTACTTAAACATCTAGAAGAATAATAGTACAAAAGTATTATTTCAAGAAAATGTGTTCCAGTATATAAACTGAATTAAAAGCTAAATTCTAAAGTTTACCGGAAGTGATGTAGATTCGAAAATATCGAATCGGAGACCAAGCTAACGACTCGAATCTCGTATCTTCGCAGGGCCCTACTATCAGTTCAACCGTCGCATATCCCAAGCGTATCCTGGCCGGTGGCTTTGGTTTATCGCACTTATATACACTGTATTATATATTACTGTTATACAAGTATATATACTTGTATAACAGTAATCAAAACATATAAATAATGTCCAAAATCATTAAAAAATGCGTAATTAAAAATAAATTAGCATTTAACGTAATAAAAAATACTAAATTAGCGCCATCTAGCATTTACTACCCTACTTTGCACCACAGCCATTAGCGAGATACTTCCAAGGTGGTTAACGTACGCTGATAGGCTGAACTGTCTTTGACGCACCAATCATCATAGACGACACTTATAATTAGTATACCCGCACAGACACTTGCGTCACTGCTTTTTCAAAACTGCAATTATTATATATTTGTGCTAATAATGGATGAGATTTAAATATTTTTATATTACCTAAAACACTATTTTTTTAAATTCTCCCAAGTCTGGTTTACCACCGGTAAACGCGGTAACATGGAAAATACGCCACTGCAAGCAGATGAAGAATGAAAAGGGTATTCGTGGTATTCCATAGGAATACATACCATTCTAGTCGCCTGACACAGCGTCTATGCATTTCTGTGTAATCGGACTGTTGAAATAAGCGCTGGGAAACCATCATCCTCTTACACTAAATGGGTTATGGAAACCGGCGAAAAGGTGTGCTTTGAACATACCAACCTTATAACAAAACCTTTTGTAATGGAAACGACGCTGCAAGGCTATTGTCAAGATGCACGGACGTCAGATAGAGCATGAACGGACATAACGATGTGGCGATCCTCCAAAATCGTTTTGATATAACGCGTTCAACCTCATTATACACAACCAATAAACGATTCCACTGTGAAAGTACCTAACATAATATCCACCAGAGGTCTCTCTACTTTTTACTATATATTTAAAGTTGGAGCGTTTTGTGGCACTGTTTATTTCACTTATGACGTAAACTGGCTTGAGTTAAAACAAAACCTTAGGCTTATGACTGAAAAAAATAAGATGTGCAATATTCATCAATAAATTATTGTTGTTCTTAGTTTTTAACGTTCGTTAAATAGCATGGTAGGAAAACTTATTAGTAGGTAATCAATTTATGAGTTGAGTTCGCTACATTCTACTTTATCGATACATAAAATGAAGACTCCAGAGTAACCAATACCACGCTGAGACATTACAGATAAACAAATAAATAACTTAATTTGCTTAAAACGCATTAATGTCGAAAAATCAAGCAACATAAATAAACAATGTGGTATTACTCAAATAAGTCTTAATAGTCTTAAGACAACACTCCAGTCTCTCGAAAAATGACGTCATATGGCAATGCTAGGTTAGTAACGATATCATATTGAAATACGAGTATAACGTCTCAGTCCGATAAAGGCTAACTGCTTGTCTTTAATTGTTAGCAAGCTTTTATTTCATGTAACAACTGAGTGGTTGATTGATGAACTTTGTACTTCAAACTCAAGGTTGCTCTTGGTTTACTTTTCAAAACCCCGTAGCTCTAGCAACTTGGCAATTTTCGAGATTAACTTACACGGTTGGTTTCGACGAAAGATACTTGTAAAAGGAAATTAATTCCATACACTTAAAAAATTACGTGGAATGGCCAGTCTATTCGTAATGAAAACGTGTACAAAATTGCCTATTAATCTGTAGTACGAAGTTAAAAAATGGTTTCTGTCAGATATAATCAATAATGTACGGAATAGTAAAAAAAAAAAAAGAGTTTTTCATATAACTTTAAACATAAAAAGAAAAGAAAAAAATTCAACGGCGCTACCTAATCTTGAACACAAACAGATTACATTTGGGTCAATTTTATATATATATATATTTCAAGTTCCGTCTAATGTGCTTAGAAACAAAAGCGTCAAAGTTAAGTCAGTATATTTCTCAGGATACATTTTATGTCAGTTTGAGCCTGGCCTAGTGGTTATTGTGTGCGAACTGTGAATCCAAGAGCTCATGGTTCGCGTCTCTTGCCTCAAAAACGCGTTTAGAACTTCAGGAGCGTCGGTGCGTTATCAAAGTGACGGTCAAGTCCTACTATTCGGTTAGACTTGAATAGTTCATGAGTTGGCAGTGGGTGCTGTTAACTATCTGGATTACATATAGTCAAAATTAGGGACGGGCTATAGCACTTTGTGCTCGAAAATTCCAGAAAACGTACACATACGAGTTTCATCAGAAGTGTATATTTTTTTTATTACATTTTAAGAAACAATACTTTTATTAAGAAGTACAGTACACTAAAAATCACAATGTTAACTGCGTTACATTTTTATGTTCCTTCAGTGTAGACACAGAAGCATTAAACGTATTTTTGTTCTGGTGCATTTTGGGTAAGTATTCTTGAAAATAAAACTTGACACGAAATTTAAGGGAACTCCACTTGTTAAAAACGATTTTCACAGACACAAGATATCTAAAACAAAAGTTTGAAATACATTTCCACAATTCAACGTTTCTATTATCGTCTTTAAAATAAAAGGCGTAAGTACGATGAAACTATTCTAACACTATTTTCACGTTGTGGTTAATACCCGGAAATCCACAATCATGATTGGATCGTGTTTTAATGACGTTTTGGGCACACGTATACGTTATAGTTGAAAATTACAAAGGGCAATATTACAAGAGTGAATGTAAGAGCCAATATAAAATAACTGGGGCTAAAGGGCCCTGACAAGAGGCGGTTTTAAACCATTCAAACTCTATTTTTGCTAAGGAGTTAGTTGACTTTATTTTTCTGTTATTTGGTGCAAAGAATAACAATAAGCTTTGTATTTTGATATTAAAACCTTAACATAAGTGTTGTTCTTAATAAGGTATACTCTTCAAGATATCCAGGGCCACGCTCCTTCATGACCCAGTAAACAACTTGTATCTACGAAGTGGTAATAGGTTGCGGCGCTACGTGATGCTTACCTACATTGCTATAAATAAATATGAAGTGATTTAACAAGTCTTGTACGGTCTGCCTTACCATTTTCGGATAAAAATCATTCTAACCCTACTGCCAGAAATATTTATCAGGGTTTCATTCCCAAACTACGTGGTATAAAGAACACACTTATGGTGAAAGCTCGTTGAATTTTTTATGGATTACTTAAAGTACACAAACAAATTATCCTATAAGAACGACT
>NW_013667339.1:29241-32463 GCF_000517525.1 Limulus polyphemus | reverse complement strand
TTGTCTTTGTCCTGATAAAGGGAAACGATGGTTTAGGAATTAGACAGAAAGGTCAAAATTACTTGCGTTACAACTTTACGTCAACGGTAGCTGAAGAAGCTTAATACCGGTGAAACCAAGCGATACGTTTATGTCAACGATAAATAGTTTCCGAGTTCATTCATCATTACCTACATTGCTATAAATAAATATGAAGTGATTTAACAAGTCTTGTACGGTCTGCCTTACCATTTTCGGATAAAAATCATTCTAACCCTACTGCCAGAAATATTTATCAGGGTTTCATTCCCAAACTACGTGGTATAAAGAACACACTTATGGTGAAAGCTCGTTGAATTTTTTATGGATTACTTAAAGTACACAAAACAAATTATCCTATAAGAACGACTGTATCATTCATAAACTAATAGCTTTTTCTTGGTTGGTTTTTTAGCAGTTTGTTTACAGTCAAGAATAGTTTGAGTTTTCCAAAGATGTCTCTAAATTAGTTTTTGATGAGCATTGCTAGGTTGGACATTGAATCATTATATACAAATATACCTTTAAATCAAGTAGTTGAGTTAAGTAGTAATTGAAATTTCCAAACTTCGGATGTCATTAGAGGCATAACAAGCTAGTTATTATTGAACTGCTGAAAATCGTCACTAAATAAATTGTTTGTTTTTTGATATTTCGTGCAAAGCTATTCGAGGGTTATCTACCCTAGTCGTCCCCAAGTTTAGAAGTGATAGATCAGAGAGAAAGCAGCTAGTCAACACCACCCACCGCTAACTCTTAGGCTATTCTTTAATAATGAATAGTAGGATTCACTGTCACATTATAACGTCCATACGAGTATATTTGGGAATGGGACTCTAACTCGTAACCTGCGAGCTCGAGTGCCCTAACCATCAGGCCATGCCAGGCTCACTAAAGAATTAAATTTATTTTTAATGGTTGCCATTATAAACAAATAAATGGAGTTTCTGTGGTATTAAGGGGTCACAAAATGTTTGGCTAATCTGTTTTTAAGTTGTCATGAGAAAAGCTGGTTAGGCAAGCGTCCAGAATAATTTACAAAAGACGTGTTGATAGCATCTTTGTTACTTTTAAAAATATATTTGATGTTTATGAACATCAAAACTATTTAAATAGTTAATATTGTTACGTCTCCGTTTGTTAATTAACTTTCCGTAACTTCGTTCCGACGAAACTTTAGCGACACAAGTCTTTACTTAATAAAACTGGTTTATTCTTTCCGAATATAACTTTACGATATACTTAATTTCAATATTCGCGCTAAAACAAACACTATAACGAACGAACGTTAACTTCAACAATACCCTGTGACTGCAGTTCAATTACTCACTATCTACACACACATTATTCCGTCACGTTGTCACCCTCTTTTATATACCAGACTACCCTATATCTAGTAAATACTAGAGCATTCTCCAAGGTACAGGATAGTTCTAGAAAATAGGTGGCGCCACACCAGTCACGTGACTTCGATGACGCAACAATATGTTAGTATTACATCTACAGATGATGAACAACTTGCACTCTACCATTTTTGGATACTAAAATAGTCAATTTAGGATCATGTTTTGAAAATAAATGTTACCATAAGTCAACATTTACTGGGCAACATTTTCACTTCGACAGTTTCCTACCCCTCGAGTTCAAGAATAAGTAAATTCACATTTTTTATACGTTGAGCTTATAAAATAATTAGCTCTCGTTCCGAGTTTCTTAAAGAAATGAATAATAAAAGATTTTTTTACAAAAAAAGTTTCTTTCTTACGTGATTAATAATGCTGTACAGAAGTATGTAGATGTCTTATATACCGTCAAAATTAACACTACAACTAAACAGATATTTTATTGTCTTTTGCCTGATAAAGGGAAACATGGTTTAGAATTAGACAAGAAGGTCAAAATTGTTTTGAATTCTAAGACTTATTCATCTCAGAACTGCCCTCAAGTCGATATTTCGTTTAAATAATCATTTTACATGTTCTGAAAACGCAGTGTTTTTACACCATCTATAAATTTACATGCCCAAGAAGTAGCCATGGCTATATGTGCTCTACAATTCGTTGTTTGAATTCATGGATTACAGAGCATGCGCAAAATACTTCAGATCATTAGTCAGCTATTGTTCGACATGCTTGTCAATTCTGGACGTAACTTACGAATCTACAACATTTCTTTTAGTCTATGCTTGTCAATTCTGGACGTAACTTACGAATCTACAACATTTCTTTTAGTCTATGCTTGTCAATTCTGGACGTAACTTACGAATCTACAACATTTCTTTTGTTGGTTCTTAGCATTTCTTCATTTGATGCGCTTTCCAAAATGCCGAAATCTTTTGAAGTAGGGAGAAAGTCATAGTTTTTTAAACCATAGACTAAAAGAAATCTAGGGAAGGATGTATATAGAAATAACTAGATTTTGGAAGTATCAAGATATGAAGTTAGCTGTCTTGAAATACGCTTTGGTAACATGTGTATATATATATATATGAGCACACACAGTTTATACATAATAGACGAATAATTATTTAGTGCAAAAGAACAACTTACATGACTGATTGCTGGGAGACTTGAAAGTGACAGCGTCTCTGTAATGCCCTTATCTAAGTAATTCTGATAAAAGTATTTACTTTATATTGCAATATCCTTTTGTGCAATAAGTTTTTCGTATTGCTAATTATACGTTATGAAAAATAGTCCTACCTTAGAGCTTACGTTTAATTACTGTAAAACATTTTATTCAAATTTACTTATCATCGTCAACTTAGTTGATAATTTTGTATTAAAGATGTTTTCTCCCCATATTTTCATCCAAAGCTACAAAAAAGGACCGTCGGTGAACAGCTGTCTCTGATTTTGAGCTGACAGACTAGATAGAAGGTAGTTAACTGGTTAACAGAAGTCACCACTAACTCTTGAGATACTCTTGTTTGTTGGTTTGTAATTAAGCAGAAAGCTACCCAATGGACTATATGTGCTCTGCCCACAACGGGTATCGAAACCCGGATTCTATCGTTGGAAGTCCTCGGACATACCGCTGTGCCACTGGGGGGCGGGCGAGCTACTCTTATCAGACAGAATAGACCATACCCGTCCCTATTTCTTGAATAGGAACGTCTTGTTTCTGTTTCTGTTTCTGACACTTGGAATTGAAAACAACGTGCCATATATGCAAATTACACACTGTAATTCGTGTCACAGTTAC
>NW_013667339.1:26123-28391 GCF_000517525.1 Limulus polyphemus | reverse complement strand
GTCACCACTAACTCTTGAGATACTCTTGTTTGTTGGTTTGTAATTAAGCAGAAAGCTACCCAATGGACTATATGTGCTCTCTTCACCACGGGTATCGAAACCCGGATTCTATCGTTGCAAGTCCTCGGACATACCGCTGTGCCACTGGGGGGCAAGCTACTCTTATCAGACCATACCCGTCCCTATTTCTTGAATAGGAACGTCTTGTTTCTGTATCTGTTTCTGTTTCTGACACTTGGAATTGAAAACAACGTGCCATATATGCAAATTACACATTGTAATTCGTGTCACAGTTACTTTTTTTTTAACGCTATACCACTGGGAGAAATTATAGGAAATTAATATACAGTAAAACAAATACAGGGGACCATAGGAGATAACATATAGTAAAACCAATACAGGGGACCATAGAGAGATAACATATAGTAAAACAAATACAGGGGACCATAGAGAGATAACATATAGTAAAACAAATACAGGGGTGGGGGATCGTAGAGAGATAACATACAGTAGCAAAACAAATACAGAGGAAACCATAGAGAGATAACACACAGTAACAAATAATACAGGTGGACCATAGAGAGATAACAGTAGAATAAATACATAGTCAACCATAGAAAGATAATATACAGTAAAAATGTATACAGGGGGGGGGGGCATGGAGAGATAGCATACGGTAAAACAAATACAGTGGAGAAGTATAGATCGGTAATATAAGATAAAATAGATACAAGGTAAAAACTATCAATAGTCCGCTGATAGATCCCAGGACCACACCCTTCATTGAAACACATTGATCACTCTAAATGATACAGCTGCAATAAACAGATTTCACTCGAACTAAAACCTCTCCCTTAATTACCATTTACGATTTCTTTATCATGTTTTATTCGGAGGAAGTGGGGAGAATACATGCTTGTTTTGTTTTATAGCTCATAGCTACATAGTGGGCTATCTGTCTACCATGGAGAATCACACGGTTTCTTTAGGATATGTTTTTCTTTGGATACATAGACCCACTTTTTTTTCTTTTCTGTTTTTGGAAAACTGTCCTACTTTCGCAATAACTTTGCTGACCAATCCATTTTTTCACAGAGTGGCATAAAGACAAATAATGCATTACCTGTGTCAGACCTTGGTCAGTATACACATATGAAATGACAGATAATCCCTGACCTTCAACCTTTAATATCTTATCAATTGATATTTAGTTTGTACCTAATCTTGTCATCTGATTAAATCTAAATTGACTAAACAGATAAATATATTTGTGTGAATAGATAATGAAATATATATATATATATTACAGACACACGATCATGCGAACATTTATGACCTTTCACCTAAATTCAACTTAGCATTAAAAAAAAAAGTTAAATGTGAGTTGAAATGGCCAAATAACCAAAATTAATATCCTACATTAATCATACAAGATAGCTTTTCTAACGATGTGTTGCCTCATTTAGTAAGTTAGAACCTAAATTAACTAACTTCTCTTCCCGCTTGGTGTTTATTTAATTTAGAAATTTGCTTAAAGCTAAACAAGGGCTATCTTTGCATAGCCGTCCACAATTTTCAGCTGACAGACGAGATGAAAGTCAAAGTTAGTTAGCTAGTCAACAACGCCCACCGGCAATTCTTGGGCTACTTTTATCTGACCTAATAATGAGATTTAAGCGGCCCCAAGGTGCGGAGCACGTGTTTGCGGCAAAATGTCGAGAACTATGAAGCCTTTAAATAATCACTTTTTATCTAATGAGTCATTTAGAGAGGTTTATTAAAAGACGAACTACGAGATGGCTGGTTTGATACTAGCAATAACTGTTAAAACATATGGCGTAAAATAAAGATTCAGTTTGTTAATTAAAACTTATGGGAATTCTATAAATATTATTAAATAAATAAAATCATCAGTAGCACCACATTATTCTATTTTTAGTATACCTAACACCGTAGTTATTATATTGAATAACTGTATTGAACTAGAGTGTCAGACAAAGTGTTGATACTAGCAAGAGTGAAAGAATGGAAGACTGAAACATTATTAATGAAATAGGGAGGTAACAAGTGCTCTTCGGTCGTACATACAAACAAGCAGACTAACAGTATAGATAGGGAGGTCACAAGTGCTCTTCGGTCGTACATACAAACAAGCAGAATAACAGTATAGATAGGGAGGTCACAAGTACTCTTCGGTCGTACATACAAACAAGCAGAATAACAGTATAGATAGGGAGGTCACAAGTACTCTTCGGTCGTACATACAAA
>NW_013667339.1:23798-25456 GCF_000517525.1 Limulus polyphemus | reverse complement strand
AATTACACAGAGAAAGTCATTTACTACATGCATATGTGACACAGACTTCCCACAAAAACACAGAACGTAATACACTGCATGCACGAATACTATGAGACAGACTTCCAATTACACATAGAACGTCATTTACTACATGCATATGTGACACAGACTTCCCACTACACATAGAACGTAATACACTGCATGCAAGCATACTATGAGACAGACTTCCCCTTCGGTCGTACATACAAACAAGCAGAATAATAGTATAGATAGGGAGGTCACAAGTGCTCCTCGGTCGTACATACGAAATGCGGTATTTTAGATATGTGTTAGGCTAAACAGTTTCATTCTTATAGATTTTTGTCTATAATCGTACAGGCGAGAAGTTGGATTTACAGCTCCTTAACTTAGTGTTTTTGGCTTCACTTCTTTAACTTGGAATGCTTGACACGTCTATAAGAGATATAACAAATTAAATATTGGCAGTGCGGATGTATCCTCGAGAGAGAAATATCTTTTAAACTATACGGTTTTGTATCTTCCAAACAAGCAAAACAGTGCTGTAAGGAAACGTAAGCTGAAACTTGACGGCTTTCACGTACTGTTTTATTAGTACTAAAACTCAATAATCAAAAAACTCTCTCCTCCATCAATCGAAAATGTGGTAAAATTCTGCAAATCATAAAAAAAAATTGTATTTATCTTTTCACCTAATACTCTCACATTTTTACAATCTCTATTCTGTTGAAACGTTGGTTTGATATTCAAGTTTAATAGTGTATGTGCTACTACTATATCTTATCACTTTCCACCGTGGCAGAATAACAGAAAATAAGACGTGGGAACATTTGAGATAATATTGTTGTAATAATGACAGGTTAGGAAATTATGGGAAAGTTTGTATCACGTAAGCATGTAGAGAATGACGTTTTATGTGTAGTATGGCGTTTGTGTCGCAGTATCCATGCGTTGAATGAAGTTCTATGTGTAGTGGAAAATCTGTGTCACGGTATGCATGCAGTGAATGGCGTTCCATAGTTAGTGGGGTGTTTGTGACGCAGTATGCATACAGTGAATGAAGTTTTATGTGTAGTGGAAAATCTGTGTCACAGTATGCATGCAGTGAATGGCGTTCCATAGTTAGTGGGGTGTTTGTGTCACATATGCATGCAGTGAATAGCGTTCCATAGTTAGTGGGGTGTTTGTGACGCAGTATGCATACAGTGAATGAAGTTCTATGTGTAATAGGAAGTCTGTCTCATAGTATGCTTGCATGCAGTGTATTACGTTCTATGTGTAGTGGGAAGTCTGTGTCACATATGCATGTAGTAAATGGCGTTCTATGTGTAATTGGAAGTCTGTCTCATAGTATGCTTGCATGCAGTGTATTACGTTCTGTGTGTAGTGGGAAGTCTGTGTCACATATGCACGTAGTAAATGACTTTCTCTGTGTAATAGCACTTGTGACCTCCCTATCTATACTGTTATTCTGCTTGTTTGTATGTACGACCGAAGAGCACTTGTGACCTCCCTATCTATACTATTATTCTGCTTGTTTGTATGTACGACCGAAGAGCACTTGTGACCTCCCTATCTATACTATTATTCTGCTTGTTTGTATGTACGACCGAAGAGCACTTGTGACCTCCCTATCTATACTATTATTCTGCTTGTTT
>NW_013667339.1:16562-23052 GCF_000517525.1 Limulus polyphemus | reverse complement strand
GTCACATATGCATGTAGTAAATGACGTTCTATGTGTAATTGGACGTCTGTCTCATAGTATGCTTGCATGCAGTGTATTACGTTCTATGTGTAATTGGAAGTCTGTCTCATAGTATGCTTGCATGCAGTGTATTACGTTCTGTGTGTAGTGGGAAGTCTGTGTCACATATGCATGTAGTAAATGACTTTCTCTGTGTAATTGGAAGTCTGTCTCATAGTATTCGTACATGTAGTGTATTACGTTCTGTGTGTAGTGGGAAGTCTGTGTCACATATGCACGTAGTAAATGACTTTCTCTGTGTAATGGGAAGTCTGTCTCATAGTATGCTTGCATGTAGTGTATTACGTTCTGTGTGTAGTGGGAAGTCTGTGTCACATATGCATAACATGAATGTCGTTGTATGTGTAGTGGGACATATGTATTAAATACTGTTTACATACATACAATTTGATAAATATAAGAGAGATAAAGATAAATAATAAAATTTTCAAATAACATACCTTTTCTCCTCTCAGTGTTACAACGTTCTGGGTCGAAAATGAAAGAAAAATACAAAAATAAATATTTATTAAAACTGAAGAAAACGGATGTTAAGAAATTCCACAGGATTTCCTCTTCAATGGGCCTAGAGGAAGCCAATCCTTATATCATGGAAATAATTATCTGTGTGTGATAGTTTCATCACAAGGTTGTGCTAGTTAACATTGCTAGTATTTATGAGAAAACAGTAAATTACACTCATTTTAAACAAAATATGCATCACAATCACAGGGAGTAGGTAGGTCATGGTCTCTTATATGTATAGTAATTTGGTGGCTCAGTGGTAAGCTTCATGACTTATGACAGAAAATAAGGGTTCGATCCCCACGGTAAATAAAAGAAATACAGTCCATTGTGCAGTTTTGCGCTAAAGTAAAACACAAACACAGCAACGCTCGGATTATAGAATTTTGATCATAGCGATAGAGAGAGGCCCTGCTACTTCAGGTGTTTATGAAATAGGAATTTCAAAATAGTTAAACATTAATTCTCTTCTTAAAACAATTAATGAAGCATTAAGAGTAGATCTTACAATTGTAATAATAATTACGAATGCAAAAGAACACATTAATTTTTGATGAGAAAAAAAATATTTCATCTTAAATGTCACTGTTTATCATTTACTCTTTTTTGACGTAACTACTGTGATGATATAAATGTAATTATTCCTCTAAAGTGATTGACTGATTTTGAAGAACTACGTCATTGTGGGATGGATTAAGCTGCGGCGGAACGAATAACATTCACAGTAAATAATAACTATAATGATGCGCATGCGCAATGAATGAAAAATAAATTTCGAAAAGTTTTATGATAGAGGTTATGTTTTTCCATAATTAACTTATGCTTCAAGAGATTTAATCATCATAACTGCTGGTGAAATGTACTAAGTATGACTCCACCATTAATCCTCTTAATTTAGGGCAGAGTGTTGAAATACAGTTAAAACCAGCTGGGATCGAACCAGCGGCATAACTGTCGATGGAGAATAGGATCGTTTGGATAGTTCTAAGTTTGCACGTATTTCTTAGTGAATCAGCTGAAAATCTGAGCGCTCATAAAGTGCTAAAAATTGGGTTTCGAAACCCATAGTGGAAAATGAACCTATAACCTATTGTGTAGCTTTGTGGTTAACTACTAACAAACAAACAAAGAAATAAAAATTTAGCTGACGACCAAGCTGGTTTTAAAATGGTCTAATAAACTTAGAAAATTATATTTACTTTATGCTATGCCACAACTACTTTTAAATCTAAATTATTTTAGACACTTAGATTATTTTGTAAAAACTTTACCACCTGTATGTTTGTCTGTAAACTTATAAGCACTATATAATTTTTCTTCGTATAAGTAATTTCTTACCACTTAATGTTTTTGAGTATAAACTGTAACCAACATGGTATTCCAGTATTATAATGTATTTCTCGGTACCTAAACGTTATGCTGCAAAACTAAGCATTATATTTGTTATGGCGTTAATTTGTTCACCTGTGGGACAGAGGTTAAAATCCGGAGTTCGATTCTCTGCGTTGAACACAGCCATGTCGCTTTGCTCCGAAAACAAACCGTCCAGCGAATTTCTGGATTACTTTTTTTATTTTGTTTAAATAATACTTTCTGTTTAGGCTGTAGTCTATTTATTTTTTATCGTAAATTATCGAGTTCTACACTTTATTGTATTATTATTAATTAAAATTGCTCTTTCTTATATACATTTTAGTATTTTATTTGATTACTATATTATATCCTATCTTTTCTTTAGAGAGATAACTTCCTTTTTAAGTATTTTTTGTTTGTTTGTTTGAAATTAAGCACAAAGCTACACGATGGGCTATCTGTGCTCTGCCCACCACGGGTATCGAAACCCGGTTTCTAGCGTTGTAAGCCCGCAGACATACCGCTGTGCCACTGGGGTGCTTTTACGTCTTTTTTTACTATCAGAACGTCATATTAAGTTATTCTGACTTCGTTATGAAGGAAACCTTTACCACATTATCAGATATAACAAGAATTAATGTCATGCTGTCTTACAAGGTCGAAAACTTAGTTCAGGGCCTGTGACAAATCTTACATGTCTGCTTTTCAACCAGTAATCAAGGCCGCATATCCCGAACACCTGTGCAATGTACAGTTGGAAACAGATCCGGTAAAAGAGATTGTTTGTTTGTTTTGAATTCCGCGCAGAGCTACACGAGGGCTATCTGCGCTAGCCGTCCCTAATTTAGCAGTGTAAGACTAGAGGGAAGGCAGCTAGTCATCACCACCCACCGCCAACTCTTGGGCTACTCTTTTACCAACGAATAGTGGAATTGACCGTCACATTATAACGCCCCCACGGCTGAAAGGACGAGCATAGTTGATGGGACGGAGATTCGAACCCGCGACCCGCATATTGCGAGTCGAGCGCCCTATCCACTTGGTCATGCCGGGCCCGGTAAAAGAGTATTGTGGAGATTGAAACTTATCCATTGAGTAGATTTCGTGAACTTAAAGAACACCTACCTGCTTTTTTACAGACTTCAAATATACTTAGAAAGTTGTCGTCCTCTGTCTCTAAGACTGGCCTGCATGCACGGAAGCCACAACGGTTTCTTGTACAAACACAGGAAACTTATACTTCCGTAAAACCTGGGCCTTTTGGACGTGACAAAATGTGCTTCCCATCCTGTTCGTGTTTCAAGGGCATTTATGCTTTACATAACCGATACCGGTGCTCCCCCTCTGTCCCATTTCATTCCAGTCATCCGCTGCTGCTCCTGGGAGTAATTAATTAATCCAACTTCGAAATATCTGACCTCGCTAAAAAGCTGTCCTATTAAAATCATGCATGATGTGAACGTTATGATAATTATCCGTGGCTGGCACATTTAAAAAAAAAACTCAACCATCCCACATGTTATATGTACCTTTTTTTTTTTGTACGGGTTTCCATTAAATGAGATTGTTGGCAGGAATGAACATAATTTAACTAAGACCCTTTTCCTCTCCGTTAACCTCATATAAATAATGTAACAGGTTTTATGTTAATCATGTAGGTCACTCAAACCAAATGTTAACAGTTGTATCTTCGAGGTATTTTTATGGTAGTTAGTTCCGGAATTTTGAAAAGTTTTTTTTTTAAATGTACTTAGTGTCGTTGTTTGTAGTTATGCACAAAGCTACACAATGGGCTAATTGTGCTCTGCCCACCACGGGTATCGAAACCCGGTTTCTAGCGTTGTAAGTCCGCAGGCATACCGCTGAGCCACTAGGAGGCTACTTAGTGTCAAGACGTTTTTATATCCAAGAATAATGTAACTTATCTTAGGACTAGATGCTAGTGGTGATTTGATACAGCATTTACTGTTTAACATAAAGAATTAGTTCAGCATTAGGATTTGTTTTAACTCATTTATGCTAGAACTGCAAAACAATGTTATTGTTATTGTTGAATGAACGGCAAAAAGTTTCATCACGAATATTCTGCTTAAAAGGCCGGCATGGCCAGGTGGTTAGGTCACTCGACTCGCAATCTGCGGGTCGCTATTTCGCATCCTCGTCCCACCAAACATGCTCGCCCTTTCAGCCGTGGGGTGTTATAATGTGATGGTCAATCCCACCATTCGTTGGTAAAAAGAGTATCCCAGGAGTTGGCGGTGGGTGGTGATGACTAGCTGCCTTCCCTCTAGTCTTGCACTGCTAAATTAGGGACGGCTAGCGCAGATAGCCCTCGTGTAGCTTTGCGCGAAATTCAAAACAAACAAACTCTGCCTAAACAATTATCAAAAAATGTTACTGTTTCTGGCTCGAGAAAAATACATTTCGCGAAAAAAAAATGATAATATAGAATTGTTTTTGTATTATAAAATTGTACGTTACCTATTGACTTCCATGACGTCTTTAATAGCTTTCTTTGACTCGTATACAAATTGTTTATGTAAATACATATATTTATTTAATTTTTGTTATGTTACCACAAGCATTGTAAATGTTTACTCACGAAGCCCCCTGTTCTTCGAACTAGAAGTGACAGACTTTTCCGTCAGTATCAGATTTGTTTCAGCTTGTGCGTGTGTGTTGGGTTTTAATATGATTATATATGTATACAGAACATAGAAACCCGTATATATATTTGTAATACTTTCTGATGATATAACAACGTTTCCTTAGTTTAATCACATATACTCTTCTTTCTGATGCTACATTTTTCTTACAAATACGTTATCATTGCGCACATAAACAATTACAGTAACATGATTATCTTTCTTTGATAATTTGGTGGTTAGGGCGCTCGACTCGCAATCTGCGGGTCGAGAGTTCGAATCCCCGTCACCGAACATGCTCGCCCTTTCAACCGTACAGACGGTTATAATGTGACAGCCATTCCCACTATTCGTTGGAAAAAGAATAGCCCAAGAGTTGGCGGAGGGTGGTGTTGACTAGCTGCCTTACCTCTAGTCTATCACTTCTAAATTAGGGACGGCTAGCGCAGATAGCCTTTTAGTAGGTTTGTGCAAAATTCAAAACAAACGAATCTTTGATCATTAGGGCAACGCGAAGGATCGAACGTTCACACCCTTCCACTGGCTAGATGTTCAGAATTAGGAACGGTTATACTTTAGCCCTAGGGTAGCTTTGACCTAGCCGTTTAATCCGCGTGCGCATAAGGTGTCGTTTAGATTAAAAATTATATTCCCGTTTTTACGATCAGATATACAGAAAAATATATATAATAACCTTGAGGTTATCGTAAGGGAGTGTAAGGGCATTAATCACTCAGGTGACCTTGTAGTTAACGTGCTTGGCCTTTGAAAAGAAATGTTCATCGTTCGCAGCCCACTATTGCAAAAAACACGCCCCAAATTTTGGGGCCTAAGGTGGTAGTCAAATTCCACTGTTCGATTAAAGTAGCCAAAGGGTTAGCGGTAGCAGGTGTTTAAGACGTTGTGGGTTAAAGCACCCAACACATAATACGTACTTGATCTGTGATGGCTATCTTGTTAGTTACTTGCATTTTTGAATTATGTCCAGTAGATGGAGTATCTCTAAGGTTTTTGGGTGGCTATGGCCTCGGACAATTTTTAAACGTTGTATCATTTGCACTCCTTTGACAAATAGTATTTTTAATTATTTAAATAGTTGTGAAGTTTATGAAATTAAAATATGCTATGAGTAATGGCTTTCTTTTAATTTTCACTAAACGTCTTTATTTTGGTTTTATTACAAATAATTATTGTTATATAGTAGTAATTTTTATCGCCTATATATATACAATTCCACCTTATGAAATCCTATTTTATTTACTTATTCAAATAAAACATAAACAATTATTTAATAGTGCGAACATGCAAAAAAAAATCGATAAAAATAGCACATAATGTTGCCCCTTTTAATGAAAAAAATACATAAAATACTCTTTAACATAGATTGTTTGTTTGTTTGTTTTTAATTATGCACAAAGCTACACAAGGGCTATCTGTGCTCTGCCCACCACGGGTATCGAAACCCGGATTCTAGCGTTGTAAGTCCGCAGACATACCGCTGTGCCATTGGGGGGCCTTTAACATAGAAAAAGCAGCTTGTGAGTACACTGTTTCAAACTGAAAATAATAGAAAGAAGAGAAGAACCAGATTCATTCTATACTTTCAGAGTGAGCGGTAACAACAAATTGTTACATTAAGTTTAAAAAAAAGAGCAAACTGAATACAATCCTTTAACAATGAAAACATTATATTCTCAATCTTAACAACGATTTTATGCTGACCCTTCGCGACAAGGACGGTCTAATATATTTAAAGACAAATGCCCATATAGCACTTAACGTTTCATATTGCAGCTAAACTAAGCTATGATTCGTGAAATCATAATACAATAAAGATTATAAAACTTGTATAGATAATTTTCATAGTACCTTTTCTTTAAGTCCAAAAAAAATCATTAAAAGCACTTGTACTTGCTTTTTAAAATCCA
>NW_013667339.1:14851-15615 GCF_000517525.1 Limulus polyphemus | reverse complement strand
ACCCTACGTAAAGGGTATATGCTACCTAGATAACCCTACGTAAAGGGTATATGCTACCTTGACCACTCCCTGGTTACACGTATAAGTGGATAATGAAGCTTTATACATACAAAAGATATACACAATGTAAAAAATATATAATATAAATAAAACTTTAAATCCCTACTCTTGCACGCATGCTCGTGTGTATGAAAGAGTGAGGGTACATCGGTACAGATTTAATATATACATACCCTATTTAAAAAAAAAAACAAACAGCTGATCCGAAACTATTATTTTTTCACATATTTATGCTACAGTAGTTTTCCAAATCCATGTTGAGATTTATTTTCTTTGAGTGTCTGAAATCAAAGCCATTTTGAAATGATGTTTTGGACGGGAAAGCTTCACCGGATGGGGACTAAAGTAGTTTTATAAATATTTTATAAATAGTTATTATTTAGACGCTGGGAGCTGGCGAAGCATTGGAAACCAGTAGGCCTAACTTTAATCTTATAACATCCATGTGGATATTTTCCTCCAACCCATCCTTTTAAGTTTTCTATTTGGAATTTCGACTGAAGACTCAATAATGTTCTTTTATGGCAATAACTTCCTTGATTTGTCTTTTGGTGTTTTATATTTTGTTAATTATCTTTGTTCAGCTCCCTCGTGTGGTCATTTACCCAAGCATTGGCTTATGTTCGTTATGTTTCCTCGATGTATTACGGTATTTGTCGGTGTATAAGACGCATTTTTTTACCCCAAAATTTGATGTCAAAATC
>NW_013667339.1:13161-14841 GCF_000517525.1 Limulus polyphemus | reverse complement strand
TCTTCAAAATAAGGGTGCGTCTTATATTCCGAAAAATACGGTACTTTTGTACTGTACCTATCATTTGCGAGATGTATGTAGGCTTAAGATTTCATTATCGTAATAGTATATTGTATGGCAGAACCTTTCAATACTGTATACCGTGGTGTGAGTAAATTGTCCATAGAACGTTGCTTATTACGATACACTGTTGTCTCTTTAAGATAACCTTTGTTCTTAAATAATTTCAAGAGGTCTTAAGTTCGTCTTAGAGATAAAATTCACACGTACAAATATCAACATTTTTTTCATTCCGTTCGCTGCTTGTTAAAACTGGAATTAACACAAGTTTGCACTATACTAATAATTTACTTGTAATATTTTTAAATACACTTACTGTTACCATAAGTTATGTTAGTATGTTGAAACAATGTTTCACAGTTCAAAATATGAAAAGTAACAACTTAATCTCAAATCAACTATTAATTATCTTGTGAAACGGATCAGTAGCTCTTGCACATGTTTATCATTATGTTTTGAGTTTTTGTTATTTCAAAGTAAGCATTTCTTAGAGCAACGTAGCAAGGGGGCGAATGGTCCTTTCTAGATACACCAAAAAGGTTTAACCGAAGCTAAAAAAAAAAAAAACATTGCAAAAAAACGACAAAAATACATGAAATGTCACCATTTTGTCTTTTGTGAAAGTTTCTTGAAGGCGGGGGAGCATTTCTGGACACTAGACTTGCTTCATGGACTCTTCTATAGCAGAAATTCTGGATATTCTTCTGTGCAAACGTCACTGTTTTGCAAGTAATTTAGATGTCTGAAGTTGAATATTGCAACTATAATAATATAAATTATTCACAACACCACTGAAAAGCTACAAATTTATTTTATTTTAAACACCTTTACATTTTTCCAATAACAAAAAACGTTACCCCTAAACTGCTATATTACGATCAAACGTAAGTCGTCCTAAAAACTTTGCCACACTTACGAAAAGAAGTCGTAAACAAACTGAAACTAAAACTTGTATAGAGCATTTTTAATGTATCTTAAGTTTCCATAAGCAAAATGATGTCCCTTTAGCTGCTAATTTGTATATTTAAACTGGACCTAGAAAGTCCTAAAACCAGCCTCATGTGGCTTAAGAAAATTTGTCATCACATACACACGCCGTGAAAGATCAGTCCAATTTATATTCTTAACAAAAACATGCAACTTCGAGACACCGTATTAGCTACTCCTAGCGGGTGATCTACGATTAACTGTTCGACGTTAATTTGTTTCTTCGCTCTGGTCAACTTATAATAGAATGAGAGCAATGTACAATAATCAATTTCATAAAATAATTTTACCAAGACCAACGCAGTAACCCAAAAATATGGGCGCAAAATAACTGCAACGAGAAGTTGTATTTAGCTAAATGCAACTCAAAATAATCATCAAAAATCGGCTTCAACTTGTGTATACAGCTAAAACATACTAAATATCAAAATCCCAGTTTTGACCACTTCAAACGCTACAACTAAGCTCTTTCGTTGATTTTGTTCTTGTTACTACTACTCGGTGTACTATTTTCATACTAAAGCAAGAGAACCAATGACAGCGCTACGGGAGGCCAGAGGGAATCCCCCCCCCCTCCAACTTTGAAACCCTCGGTCCATTTTCTACAGCACAACTTGCAAGTTTCCATCTCAT
>NW_013667339.1:4128-13151 GCF_000517525.1 Limulus polyphemus | reverse complement strand
CGTAAACGACAACGGAGGAAACCAATAGACAGACCGCGTAACCGGGAGGCCGACGAGGGAACCTCCCCCCCCCTACCCAACTTTACTAACCTCGGCCTATTTCTACAGCACAACTTGCAAGTTTCCATCTCATACTTATGGTAATATTTCCCATGCTGATAGTTCTTTTTAGATGACTACCATATTTTGGCGTTGAACAAGTAAAAAAAGACCATGTAATCTAGATGCATTTTAAAATACTTTTTATTTAATTGGTTAGTTTCGGATTTACCCAGATCTTTATCCTGTACTTACTTCAAAGTTAATCTTATTCATGTATTTAGTATTTCGTGTGTTTACCAGGAAGATCACTTGTAGTATTATAGTACCTGTACAAATATTTAATGAATTGATTTATCCCAACAGTACCTGTGGAACATTAAATTAGTTTGTTTCTTTTGAATTTCGCGCAAAGCTACACGAGGGCTATCTGCGCTAGCCGTCCCTAATTTAGCAGTGTAAGACTAGAGGGAAGGCAGCTAGTCATCACCACCCACCGCCAACTCTTGGACTACTTCTTTACCAACGAATAGTGGGATTGACCGTCACATTATAACGCCCCCACGGCTGAAACGGCAAGCATGTTTGGTGTGACGGGGATTCGAACCCGCGACCCTCAGACTGCGAGTCGAGCGCCCTATCCACTTGGCCATGCCGGGCCGGAACGTTAAGAGTTACATGTATAGAAATTAAGCAAGCTGGAGGCAACATTTCATTACAAAGATCTAAGTTAGATTTTTTATTACTGGCGTTTTGAGAGCTTGTGGTGATTTCATATATACGATGCATGTAAAAGAATATTTTAAAAAATCAATATACACTTCTCAGTTTGGTGAAGTGTTGGCAAACAACATGACGTCAATTCTGAAAAGTTTGTTTACATTAGGTCTACATATTGGAACTAACACCGACTCTTCATGTTAGTCAACTGGTACTAAATAGTTTAGGTTAGTAAGCATATAAAACTAACTATCATACATACGTGACGTGCTACAAACCATACTGTCCAGATAGCTGGTCCTGATAATCTAAGACTGTTCTGATTTTTAGGTTGTGAAGCTATGAATATGCTTACATAAGTTTGGACCTTCTGTTTAATTTAAAAGATTTTCTTATATAAAATTTAGTATAATGCCTGGATATCATGTTAGTGTTCTATGTCATCTGGATACTACATTGCACTTAATATGGTGTGTGGTAACAGATATTATTGTATTTAATTGTAATATGTGGATACTAACTTGTAATTATTTCATATTGAAGTTTTAACAAACAACAAACAAGTACGAATATACAGTAGTGGTCGAAGATGATCTTGGAGTTCTTGAAAAGCGAGTGTTGTATAAAAGGAAGCATGTAGAAAAGATTTTATAATATGAGAGACAGTCTGGCGATATATTAATCGAAAATAAGACATATTTTACAATATGTAATCCACACTGCAGAAGAACAATCCAACATTTGTTCACGAACATTGAAACAGTTTAGCTATTTCTGGTCCAATGTTTATCAAGCTGTATCGGCAAGTTGGAGCTAGTCCCACAGTTGGGATCCTCAAATAACTAAACATTGTTATTAGTGTCTATCCGTCGCCTCTTGTGAGAGATGGAGCGGCTTGTTGTAGGAGAGGAAGGCCTGGAGTCCGTAGTAGTTTCAATGTAGTACTGGTCAATAGAACTCTTTGTTTCATCCCACACTTTATTCCGGCAAAGTAAATCGGTGATAGCATCGATATCAGGGGCCATGAAACGATCTTTGTCCCAAGGTCTGAAAAATCCGAAAACATTATGTTCGCGGCACATTCATCTTGTTGGAGAACTTAAAACATGTATTACACTGGTCTTACGAACGGAAGACTTAACGTCGATTCTGTTTTTAATGGGTAGTGAAACGAAACCAGACAGTATTTTCGAAATTTCATTTTAGTGACAAACATAAGGAAAGTTATTTCAAACCATGCTTCATTCAACTTTAAAGCTGTAGTAGTTGCACCAGAATGATGTAGCTACAACATGTAAGCATAATGTACAAATATTTGTCGTTACCAAGGTAAGAAAATGCACTTAAATAAGATCCATACATGCGATGTAGTCTGAATATACACATAGAGCATCAATCATCCTACTACTACCCTTTGGCAAGTAAAACTAAGTACCAACCTTATACAAATGATCATTTCTCTGTACCAGTGGTTTCTTCTAAACCAGTAAGCGAACATAAGTTAACACTTCCCAACTAATTAAAGCTCTCGGCGACAAACACTTGCCAGAAACTATATTTGTAGCCTTTGTTTTTCTATTTGCTCACAGCAAGCTTTGAAGGTTCGAACAGAACCAAAACATATCAAAATGGATTAGAACATTACAGAAGAATAGATATTCTAACAGTGTTTCTAATTAAATGTAAACAGCAATAAAAGGTGAGAAATATTAAAGTAACAAGGATCTTATGAATTACTTAAATACTATAATTATAAATAAATAGCAACAAAACCCAAACTCAAAGTTGATTATAACTTCGAAACAACAGCAATACTGGTAGCAATACTATCGATGTAGGAAACAACCATATCACACTTCATTAGAAACCGACAGCAATACTATCGATGTAGGAAACAACCATATCACACTTCATTAGAAACCGACAGCAATACTGGCAGCAATACTATCGATGTAGGAAACAACCATATCACACTTCATTAGAAACCGACAGCAATACTATCGATGTAGGAAACAACCATATCACACTTCATTAGAAACCGACAGCAATACTATCGATGTAGGAAACAACCATATCACACTTCATTAGAAACCGACAGCAATACTGGCAGCAATACTATCGATGTAGGAAACAACCATATCACACTTCATTAGAAACCGACAGCAATACTATCGATGTAGAAAACAACCATATCACACTTCATTAGAAACACTGGTAGAAAAAGCATTCCAAATTCGACGAGGAACGTACACCAATAGCTGTATTAAGACCGATTAGAAATTGTAAAGAAAGAAAAATGCGCTAAAGTATAATTTCAAATAAGTTTTATCAATTGAGATTTTAAAAAATAACTGAAAACTATTCTAATGTATATTATAAGCTCATTCTTTAGCCCTCATCTTTTTAATTAGAAATTTCCAGCAATGTATCCAAAACAAAATGCTCATGAAAACCGACACAAAATTAATACGTAAGTGTACAAAAACTGCCAAGCAAACAACACAAGATCTTTCAACTGATGTCAGCTGAGATACGTGAGGACTGGAAGGTCATTAGCTGAAAAAAAAATGTATTTTACTTACTTGACCAATGACCTTACGAGATGGTATACGGCTTCCAAAGGTTTTGTTGTCTTCAATGGCCGTAGGAATTCGATGGCTTGACAAGCTGCCAGAAGTTCAATGGCAATTACTCGTTCCACATTTTCAACCACTTGCAGAGCCTTTCTGGCGGCAAATCCGCCCATAGACACATGGTCTTCAGTTCCAGCACTGGTCGAGAGAGAGTCAACGGAAGCTGGGTGGCAAAGTACCTTGTTCTCAGATACTGTCATTGTAGAAAAATAAATCATTATCACATAAATGGCCACTCTTCAAACAGTCGAATTGTTATTAGGTTATGTTATACATCGTCCAAGTATAAATATCCAGATTGTCTCAAACGCCATAATTGTTCTGTGAGAATTTAGTTCCTTAGTTTGTATTTGATGATTGAATGATATTAATTAGCTTTTATAATTTGAAAGAATAGTGTGTTTGTTCATAAGTTACGTCAATGTATCAACTTAAACCATTACAGATAGTTTTTAGGGAATATTATTTTAGACTTCTAAAAGCCCATTTGCGAGTCTAATATTTGTTTTTATTAACTACACTCGTCACTGAATCTCTAGATCCAGTGCTGCGCAAAGTACAATGGTCAGTGGTTACCACTGATATAGTCTAAATGTCATAACTGTTATTGAATTTTAGAATAAGCCATCAAGAATTCCACGTATCAAATTAGTGTCACTGTTCACACTGAATAACACTTAATACTATGACTCCATCAAAATCAGTGTCAAAATAATTAGTGCCATATGGTCGATGTTATGTAATTCAGAAGTCAATTCGTCCAATTATGTAATCTTATCAATAAGTGATACTAGTTTAAGATGGTGTAGGCCTGTTAAGGATGATTGGGATTTGATCTATTGTAACAGTTAAGGGAACTAAATGCCTTATCCTGTAACACTAAAACTGCAGCATAGACTAAAAATCGTATCTACCATTTACAATAAATCCAGAATCCGTCTTTACTAGCAAGAGCTCCAACATGGTTTAAAACAACTAATGTCCAGCGTCTGTCTTCGCCAGCCCCGAGTACCGATCTGAATCCAATTAAACCATTTTGAGACGTTTAGGATGGCTGTCGAAAAGGCAGATCCCTAAAGTTGCCACGTTTCTTGCAAACGAGTTTAATTTATTCGTCTAGATATTTAGCCGTTTTGGGCAAGTATTAATACAACTGTTAAGAATATGATTCAAGCTGAAATTCAACCTATTCCTTACTAAGAACTGAGCCACAGTGGGGAAAATGAGTCATCTTCTTGATGTATGCTGTCCAGTAACGTGGATAATACGATCTATGTGTAAAGATTAAATGTTTCTGGAATATACTACTAAGATATCCACATTGGATGGATACGCATATCTGTAAGTAACACAACTCTTATGCCCCATGTTTTATATTAAGAGTAACATAACACCATCACAATTATGTGTAAAATTCTTAAATCTAAACATCTAATAAAAAAAACAACCAAAACAAAGTAGCATCACTCATATAAGACACATAATCTAAACTCTACTGTGAGAATGACAATATGCATCTTGGTAAGAAAAGTACTGTGAAGTAGAACACAAACACCACTGGCGAAACAACTTCTACAAGATTTAAACTATTTGAAAGACTCGTACTTAATTAAACTAGCAATGAAGATTCAATAGAACACGAGTTTTCGTAAGTTACTTTGGACAATGCTGAAAGATCTCTTAACATACTTGTATTTTAGTACAAGCTGATAGTTGTTTCTTATAAATAATGGAGGTCTCCTTATTTAATGGAATGTATATGATATTTCTATCATGAAAGAGAAATTATTAAATGCTTCTGGCTGAATAGTGAATAAAAATGTTAGTTTTCAGTTTGTCCTGACCCGGCCTTTGTCTCGTGATTAGCATGCCTGGAGTCTGAATCCGAGGGCTCATGGTTCGCACCTCGTAATATTTAAGTGTTCAGTTTTGATTTACTGGTTTCTCACTGCCAAGTAGAACATAAATGAATATTAACCTTTTAAATTTTGACTTGTACGGTTTATGCACATGTAAAAAATATTTAACTACGTACATTAAAGATGTTGCGTTTCACTTTTGTTAAACAGACAAAAATTTTTGCTGTCCAACGATATATTGAGAGATTAAATGATATTTTTGAAAAAGACATTCACATGCAAATATTTAGTAATCACAAACCAATAATAACATTTTTCTGCTTTATGTAAATATGTTCACTTAATTTTATTATGCTGTGTACAACCCGTCTCTCTAAACCAATACATTCCAAGTGTCGAACTACTGTGGAATCAGTTTATTGGTTGGTTGGTTAGTTACACCATATAAAGAAATTCATTGTATAAACAAAAGCAATGACATGTAACCGGAGGAGACAGGATTTAACTGTTTGTAACAATAGTAATTCTTTTATAGATAAATAAACTAAAAAATAATGGTTATAAATACTGGCAATTAAGAATTTATTGCACTGTTTTACAATAAATATGAAAATTAATTAATTAATTTTCGATAAGGAAAATACCTTTTCTGACACTAGAGGTAGTTAGCTACCTCTAATTAGTTAATACTAAAATTAAAATGTATTCTGTATAGCAGGGACTGGAAAGACTAATTTCAAGTAGCTGGGCTATTCCATGCTATACTTGAATAACTAAGAAGAATATGAACTACAAAGAAAGTTGAGGTAGAGTATGTATTTAATTTAAGATCTTTTTATACTTTATTGAATACTTTTGTCATCTTTTTAGAAAAGGGTGGAGTTTGGGAGTAATCTATTGTAGAATTTGTAGGGTGGTTTTATTGTTATTCTTCTAGTTCTACTTTAGAAACTATTAATTTTAAGGGCGGAGGTTGGGGTTAGTACAAAAATAAATGAAAATATCAGAATTAAACAATTTTTAAACACTTCGTTAATTTTATTTTGAAACTTTTTTCCAATTAACTTGCTGATTTTTCAGAAAAATTGGCCAACCAGCAAGTTTTTCTTCTTGATGCTAGTGCGGGTCAAGAAATTACATAGTTAACGGGTGTGGGGGTGGAACTATAATAGTAATCGGTAGCTTTAATAGGTTGCTCTAGAAAACAGCGGAAGCAATTCAGTCAAGATAAAACTACCATGTTTACTCTGCCTAAAATACCCTTGAAGCTACAATAATTAATAAGAACTTAAGAGTTTAAGTAAAGATTGGTTGATACGTTGAACACATTGTTTTTTCATTCAGTATTATTTGGGCAATATACGTACAATAAACACCAAGCATACTGTATATATCATCAAGATTTTTTCAGGATGAATTGTCTACGTCCCTACAGTTTTTCCCATGAACAACGCTGCATATTACTTCGCCTGCACAAGTTAAAATTTCCAGGGTAAATATTGTAGTTACTTAAATTGCCAAAAGGAGAATGTCTTCAAGAACGTTTAATGCCTTATCAAATAGCCACTTAATACACATTTACAAATGTTTAACGTACAGAAAAGTGATCCTGCTAATGAAAAACTGCAACCAGTACGAACGTATGTAAATTATGTTCTTAGATCAACAAACAAGCAGTGATGTTAGTCAACATCACCCACCGCCAACTCTTAAGCTACTCTCTACCAACGAATAGCGGGATTGGCCGTCATACTATAACACTCATGACTGAAAGGGTCGAGCATGCTTGGCGACGTGTTTCGATCTCGAAACCCGAATATTGCTAGTCGAGCGCCCTTAGAAAGTCGGTTGTATAGGCACACTCCATTATTTTTTTTTTTTTTTTTAGGTTTGAAAATCTACATCCTGGTATTTTTGAATATTCTATTAATAAAAAATTACTGTAAGTGGTGGGGGGGGGGCGGAAGATTAAAATGTGTTTTAAAATACAGACTAATAATATCAACAACAATAATAATAATAATGCAAAACCCTCTGTAAACTTTTGTTAGCGTTAACGACAGTTTATGGATATATTTGAAACACCAAACCTGAACTTACCAAGAGCTGCAGCTGTACAATGGGCTAACATAAAACCAGAGTTCAAACCTCCATCCTTCACAAGAAAAGCGGGAAGTTCACTGAGGGCTAAAGAAAAGTTAAGATGCAAGTTAATAATCAACTGCTTATATTTATTGTTGGTCATAAGTTACAATTTTCTGGTGGTATGGAGGGGGGTTGTAATCAGTAATCGTGTGTAATGTGTATCATTAACTACGCTGAACCCCCTACGTTGGTTAATAACAATCGATTTATAATCATATTACCGACGCTAAGAATACTTGATTACATTTTTAATTACATATAAAAAAAAAGGCAGTTCCAAAAACTCTTATTAAAGACAGTCGAAATCCACATACAGCAGTTAATAAAGCAAAATCGGTAGAGGTGAAAAATAACATTAGGTTTGTTTTGTAATTAAGCACAAAGCTACACAATGGGCTATCTGTGCTCTGCTCACCACGGGTATCGAAACCCGGATTCTATTGTTGTAAGTCCGCAGACATATCGCTGTGCCACTGTATAACATTAGGAAATACGGCTTGTAGAGACTTTCAGTTTCACGTAGTTTATCTTGTGTTGTAACAGTAGTATGTGAATGGTCTTTTTCTATGGAACTAGTCAACGAGTTTCGTAACTCATGAAGTTGTAATATTATTAAAGTTTAAGCACTTTTAGATTGTTTAGTAAGTGTACTAACTTATAATAACTTTAGAAAGTAAATTTAACAGAGAATTTGTTCACTAAAATATGAATTGTATCTCCTAATAAGCCAGTATAAACAGGCTTAATATTTGATTGTAATTATTTTGTTACAATATATTGCCCGAGTAAAATCAAAATTTCAGATTTATAAGACGTTCCGTAACCTCGATCAGTAATTAATTTTCATAGAAAGAGATAGAGGGCGCTGTTCTTTAGAAAATAATTTTAAATAGTCGTGCAAGTAAAATAAATCGGTTGTTGTAAACGTTTTTCACACTTAATACCTCATATTACACAGTACAAGCTTTATTAATATATTGTTTTATGGTTAATGGCCCATACAAACATCATAATCTAGTTACTAATTAGTTTCTATTTTTTTTATTACTACTGTATACTAACTTATTTATGTTCCAACAATTCGGTCGTTTTCAGGAAAGCCTGGAGAAGGACTATTTAGTGGAAAGATCCAGTCTTTTTCTTATAAAGAAAAGTATACTGTCCATTCGTTCAAGTTGTTGATCCCTTGGGTTTTGAATAAGTTAAATATTCTATTTGAATGTTTTTAAGCTGAGGCATCCCAAATCCTGGGTCTTACTTGAAACAACAAGAAGGCTTATCTAGGGCTCACCTCAATCACCAGTTCTCTAACTTCTACGTGAAACATTTTGAAGAAAACTCTCTCGAAGCAGTCGATTTTATGACCCAAGATTTCACTCGGACATGATGACTATACATTCGTTATACGGTATACACCGGACCAAATTCCAGATTTAATGAACCGCCTCAAAAAAACTATCCAACGATACAATTTTCAATACAAATAGGATATAACAAACACCCATTTTTAGGCGTGATGGTTACTAAAGAAATCACAGGAATTAATAAACCCACCGACATTGGTAAATACCTCGACCATTGATTGTTTGTTTTTGAATTTCGCGCAAAGCTACACGAGGGCTATCTG
>NW_013667339.1:0-3233 GCF_000517525.1 Limulus polyphemus | reverse complement strand
AAGTACATCTAGTTAATACGTGTGACGTGTTTCAACCAGAGTGAATTATAACTAACTTATAGGGGTGGCCCTTTTATCGAAGGAGAGAGTCTTGCCTCGCTTGCCTCTACCCTGCCAACTGGGGGTTTACCCTTGACGTTGTCATTGGCGGTGGTGACACTGCCAAGATTGATAGTGGAGAAAAAAAATCAAATAAGAAGTTTTAAATAACAGTATTTGTAGAAAATTAAGTTAAAATGTCCCAAGTTTAGGTTGGAAACAAAGTTTAGAAATTAAATAGACGTATAACGGCCAGGAAAATAGTAAATATTTTACTAGACTGTTTGGTACAGAAGTCCTTGTTGCTGTGCGTCATGAAACCCCCAACAATCAACCCTACCTACAATTTGCGCACCGCTGCTCTGTACGATGGTCGTGCATCTTGACAAAAGCCATATAGGATAATTTCCATTGCAAGAGTCCTTCGTAAGGCTGCCATGCTCAGGACACACAACTCATCCCTGTATATTTCCATAATCCATCTAGATACGAGGACGACAGCTTCCCAGTGCCTGTTTTAAAGGTCCATTAGCACAGAAATCCAAAGGTAAATTGAATGATGCCTCTTCATAAGATATACGAGAGTTGAACTTGTATGTCGTGAAAACAACTTGTCAGTTTTTCAGATGGTGAATCCTCCTTGATTATGCTACACTGTTGCTTGGGGCATGTGGGCGGATTTTTCCATTGACCTTGTTCGTGATTTCGCACATGTTACAAGACGGCACACTTTTCTGATCCCGGTTGGGATACGACTTGTTACAAGTCTCTTTCGGGATGGTGCTGGGTCACCAAGTTGATCCATATACTTTTGTTTTCCAATGTCATCAAGTAAAAGGGGTATCCCTATCTCGAAACTCTCAATCCCATATCTTAATAGATATTCATGATCTGAGTGTATGAATATTTTGTGTCGGAAAAAGCTGTTGCATACTACTCCCATAAATTAATTTTTGGTGACATCACACTGTCTACGCAACGCCAAATAATAAGGGGTGGATTAACGCCTGAACCCACGGGTCTTGTACTCAGAGGCCCCAACTGAAAAGGGGGGGGGGGGCTGATAAAACCTACTACTAGATCAAAATATTCGCATTTCTAAATACTACATATGAGTTTCACGAAATTATTAGAATTTGAAGGAATGCTTTTAACCCTGTTCAGAAACCTAAGGGTGTTACTTAATGTTAAATATTACTTAAAACATGGAAAATTTCTGATTCAAATATGTGCAACCTGTGTTTTTGTAGTCGCTTATATTTTTCTGAAGGAAAGTGGGTTTAGTTGCATTTATTGTATGTGATAAAATTAAGCAATGTGTAAACATTGCGGGCCTATTTTCTTCGTGCAGTTTATTACATTGTTCTTTGCATCCAGAGCCCCAAAGACTTAATCAGCCTCTACAAACAATATCTAAATGTACTTCTGGTATATGATGTTCCGTCTTGTTCTTTAGGCTCTTGACTACTTGGCTATCGCTGTTCATGAACTGGCAAGCATGAGTGAAAGAAGGTTGGAACGTTTGGTCAATCCAGGTCAGCATTTCTTTCTCAGTTCTGTTGGCAATATTGTCATTTCCGATATTCAAATCAGTTGTAAGTCCATGCACCAATGTGTAGAAGTCAGAGCAGAAATGATCATTTTAACTTTTTACAAGAACAAAAGTTAAACCACGAGACATTAATACCAATGGTTTTTTTTATAATTAAAATAAATGACCACCATATTTAGAGTTTTTATATGTGTTTAAATAATTAGTCTACAGCTGATTAGTACCTGAAAACTAAGTTTTTAATCGAGACACCAGTAACAGAAATAGTTGAACTGATAGCGTTTACTTTGATACTTCTAATGTTATTTGCTTCACTTTTTACCCTATGTATGATTACCTAGGTAAATATTAATTGTAATTTTTACTCATCAATTAGATACTAGTTACTAATTAGTTTTTATTTTAAGTTTAGACTGCTAATCTACTGCTGTATTCAGGAAAATCTTGATAAGGACTATACGTAATGGCGGAGACTGGGTTCAATCCTGGGCCTTTCCGTGAGAAAGACAGATGTGTCGTCCACTCGTCTGGACTCTTGCCATATTATAACTTTAATAAACTAATTATATTAATGGTTTCAATAGGAGTATTGAAAATTTAGCGACTTATTTGCTTGGTTTAAAGAGTATGTTACCAGTTTTGTGGGTGTACAAGGTCGAGTACGTTATATTAGAACAAAGTTTAATGTGCAAATCAGAAGTCATGTGACACTCACAGCTTCTGTGAAGTCGTGGTGAAATTGGTATTGGTACATGTTATGTTAGGAAGACGACAATATAACTTTTCTCTGCTAGGACATTGTCCTATGTTATAAAGTATTTTCTTTTCTGCATCATGGGCACGTGGAAACGTTCATGCATATTTTATATTGCATATAGGGCTTTTGATTTTAGGTTTTAACTTATAAGCACTAATAAAACACTTCCGATACGAAATATAACAAAATCGGTGTTTTTCCAATAAACAACGGAAATATTTATCTAGTATACTTTCCATTAACGTCACCCCTTTCCTGAATCACTGTACTTGCGAATTCTATCAATTTCCATACGGGCTCGTGTATAATAATTACTATATTTTCATTATCTAACCTAATAAGCTTGTCATTTTTACGTTTTATTTACATTTATAATAATAAATAGAAAAATATAGTTTAAAAATAAAGTTGCGTTTGACATCTTCGTATTTTTACGTGTTATTAATCCAACAAAAAAATCAGTGTGCAGAGAAATTGTATTAGTATACTCATTACAAAATGAAAAGCGAAAACTCTGAAAAACACTGATTTTAAGATATCTAAAGACTATAAAACGGCTAAAAAAATAAACAGCTATTACAAAAAAAAAAAACTCCGACGAACAGGAACCCTAATTGTGTTTATATAATATATATATATATATTAAAGAAGCCCTAATTTTACAATTAATAGCATCAATGCTACAATTCTTAAATATAGGATCACTATGCAAGTAAAAGACGTTTCAAAACACTACACATAATAATATATATATCATAAGAAGCCTAGTCTTATTCTTTCGATTTGGCATTGTCCAGGGCCACGGTTACTGCTGAGGGGTGGAATTCTCCATCACCAGTATAACTCGGTGACGAATAATAGATTGGTCTTCACGTTTATGTAGTG
>NW_013667338.1:240706-249024 GCF_000517525.1 Limulus polyphemus | reverse complement strand
CGAGACTTAGCCAGTATACACTCCATTACTATGTGAAAACTTAGTCTTCTTTATTTTTTCAATTTATCATTATTCGGGGTTACTTATGAAGGACGAAATTCCCCAAAACCGATATATAACTCAGTGACAAGTGGTGAACCAGCCGATAGATTAGACTTTACATTTAGTTTTAGTATTCAACTTTATATAACGTTACTTTGTTCCACCAGTAACAATGATACCTAACAATGTGCAATGTTACACTATTCTTCCTAATATAACAATAATGAAACGTAACTAGCTTCATATATATATGTGTGTGTGTGTGTGTTAAATATTTCTTTCCTTTTTCACCAAAGGTGAAATTGAAAAGAGAATCTGTGGCGTATGGGGAATTAAAAAGGACTCCAAAATATTATAACTAACTTTGTTCTAGAATAAAATATAGACATATAACATATTTAACTGAACATATAACATTGCTCTGTTACATCTTGCATAACAATGTTCAAGTATATATATATATATATATATTACGGTACTCTGTTCTAGCATACGTAATAATATTCAACTGTATGTAATAATAAACCATCCGACACATATTTTAGAATAATCTTCTACTGTAAATAATGTTTCCTTTTAAACGTATTTTTCGTTGCATTTTTCATAGACATGAATTTAATAGTTTGGTTTCTTACGACAAATGTTTCCTTGCCATAAATAAAGCTTAGTTATCCACTTTCTCTCACATTATACCGTATTTTTCGGTGTATAAGACGCACTTTTTTACCCCAAAATTTGATGTCAAAATCTGCTTGCGTTCTATACACCGAAGGTATGAATAATATATATGATATACACAAGCTATGTGTAAAAATATTTAAATAGGCATGCATAGTTTAGTTCAATTGAATGTGTTATTTATAACAATAATATTTTTTTCTTTTAAAAACATAACTATTTATAATGCTCCCTAAATACTAAAAAAAAAAAATACAGTGAAAGCAATGAAGATTTTGTAGGTTTTGAACCAAACTGAATAACAGTAAACCTTTTTTTTTATTTAGGGTATTTTCTTATTTTGATGTTTTGAGCTCTTTTGTGTTTAGAACAATATATACTAATTTTTAAAGTATCAAATTGAATTTTTATTCAATAAAAATCTTTCAAATGCGACTGTAGCTTTTTTTTCCCCAAAACTTTGTCTTCAAAATAAGGGTGCGTTTTATATTCCGAAAAATACGGTAGTTACTAATTAGTTCAAGGAACAAGTCGAGTACGGCTTCCTATTGGCGTGTCCGGTGTTTCTACTCGTAACGTTATCCGCATTATGGCATAAAACTCAGTTTAAAAGCTTACTCGGTCTATAAGCTACAAGTATATTACAATTACGTACAGTTGATCTAATTCTATCCTTATACTAAACGTAATTAAAGGGGGCGCTTTAGAACGCCTTGCGACAAATTCCTAAGAGTGAGCTGTAACATTCAGTAAAAATATCCATAATTTTATAAAATTGGAATTAGAATAATTTTGCACAAACTAACACCTTACCAGGAGTAGTTTCTTGTCCACTTCACTACTACGAGAGAACACTATCTTAATAAAAATAAACTGCCTTCTATCTGACTTACTGTGACGATTAGTTAACACAAAAGATGTAAAGATTACTTGAAAGAAATTATATTTGTTACTATCTGCTCTGAAAGTTCGTTTGTGATAAAAGTAATATATTAGATGTGTTTCTTTGGTAGATTGTTTAGGCAGAGTATTCATGATGAAACTTTGTTGAATGGACGGCAACTGCCTGTTGTAGAAACATAAGTGTAGAAGACGACGTTTCGAAAGTGTTCAGGAACATTTTCACGGATGTGTTTCGTCTTCGTTAAAGAGAAAAGTTAGGATGTGTAAGATTTTTTTTACAATATTTATTCGGTTTATTTTTGTTGAAATTAAAATTGTTCAAAGCGTCATTAGTTTCAATAATGTCCCCATGTGGTTCAACTGTAAACTTCGTGGCGTATAACGCTATAATTCAGAGTTCGTTCCCAGTCGCGGACTTGACTCGGGAAAACTATTGAGTTTTACCGTTTAAGAACTATATTATTCAGGATGTGCTAATGCTAATTGTATTTTAACAGTATAATGTTTTAGGTCCTATGTAAAGGGTCTCAGCTCAAACAGTGTTTCTCTTAAAACTAAGTCCTCCATTGCTGTGCTTAGTCTAATGACCGTGATTACTTACTGCTACCGGACATCATAATTTTCATTGTAACATGCATCTGTGAAGGACTGAGGGGTCAATTTTAGATCACACATTTTGTCAAACTTTCTACAGACCCTCCCATTTATGCGGATATCAGCTTCTAAGACTAGGTTTAACAGATCGAATTCATAAACGTCTGTTGAATCTATATCGAAGTCTTTTTCTATGTTAATTACTCTGCTAAGTGAGCTTTTTCCGTTTCCAAGATCACTGATGCATCCCTTTCATGAAAGTTTGTGTTCTTTAATTTTAACATCGTTGAACAATCTTGCTGTTTACGTATTTCTACTTGAAAAGAGCCGTCACATATGACTTCATCCACAGGTATATTAAGGGGGAACTGCATCATCGAATGGTCAAGACTTTTCTGTGAACCATATATAAAAGTGCTAAATATGTTGTCCGTGACACCGCGACTAATTTCTGTAACAACACATCTCTGCATCAGCATATAAGTATGAAAATTTGTACTCAAACTAATTCTGTATCTGTCCATTGATATTTTTACTATTCGGTTTATTGCAGAAACATTTGTCTTGTATTGCTATCTTTCCAAACATTGGTCATTGACAACAACTGAAGTTTTAGGCTTAGGACATAGTAAGTCTAAACATTATAGGACGCAATAAACTAAAAAAAGAACTGACAGGTGAATTTTGAAAATTGAAATTCTAGAAACACTGGCAGTTTAGGTTTGTGGCATGGTGGTTCTAGGTTCAGGCTGTGGATATGGTAAATCTAATATGAATTGCAATGAAATCAAAAAAGTGTTTGTGAAATCTACAAACATCTGTTTATCATATATTATTTATTGTGGTATAACGTTCCTCCCCCTTTGATTTCGATACAATTGTACCACAGCGATCTCTATATGTCTTTTCCTCTTTAGTATGAATTGCAGTAGAATCTTTGGACGAAATGAGGTCTAAGAAATAATTGATAATTGAAGTTAGAGAATAGTGGTTATAAAAACATCAAACTTTAATTATTTTCATTTTGTTTCATTTATTTAGCTTATATCAAGTTAAGCTCTTTGACAAAGCTGCAATTCCTATAAGTATAAAAATCTAGTTTAGCTGAAGTTTCTAAGAAGATTTCAAAGGATTTTCATATTTTCGTTTGTGATAATATTTTGCAAACAATGGTTTCATCTCAGAACAATATTACTCACGTTACCAAACAGTAAGTCCATTTTGATTCTTCCGAAATAACTCTTTATATCAAAAAGTTTCATATTTACATCCAGATGCGAAATAAACATTCAGTCGAACATTTCACCCATATTAATCTACATGCCCATTTTATAATCCAATCATTCTAGCTTAAGCGGTTTCTTTTTTTTTCTTCTTCTTTCTTTTGTTGTTGTTGTTTTTTAGTTTTTGGTTATTTTTCAGGATCTCAGGGGATAGTTTTGTAGTGCTACTAAGACTTTTCTATTATAGCTTTTTCAAATAATTGTGAATATAATTAACCTCACAATGTGGGATTTTTAATAAGAAGTATAAGCACTTAAATCAACTTTCAACCTGGTATGTATTATCTTACAAGTCGATTAAATTTTAACTCATGTTTTAAGTAATATCTTAAGCACAAAAGTAATTGTTATACGCATGATACGTAGAACCTTCATTTCTAAACGCATTTATTATTGAGATGCGCTTTTTGCCACTATGAAACAGTATATTAAATATTTTTCATGAAACATTGAATATTCTAAAACAAGCAAGGAATTCGAATCGTCAAATGCAATGATTTATAGAAAAATTTCAACTATGCATTTAATATCACTATATATATATATGTATGTATATATTTGTTAGTCTCCAACATTTTAATCTGTATATAAATTCTTAAAGTCGAAACTTGTAAAACATATTTGAAGTTTTCAATTGAAAATACATAAACAAACAATAAAATAAAAGAAGTCTGTGGAATCCTGTTACAGCCTGTCTTCCATATTGTATCATTTTCGGTGTATCAATTTAAATTCACATCTTAGTGTTCAAATACATAAAGGAACAATAAAATAAAAGAAGTCTGTGGAATCCTGTTGCAGCCTGTCTTCCATATTGTATCATTTTCGGTGTGTCAATTTAAATTCGCATCTTAGTGTTCAAACTGTTTATTTCCGTTTTAGATACTAGAACGTGGAAAGAGCGTCGAATCAAGGTGACGTCATAAAGGTGTTAAGATTTTTAGCTTACTCTTCTCTGCGGAGCTAGGCCTAATGTGCTTCGAATACGTTATTATCTAGTCTAGTATGTAATTCTAGGTGAAGCTTATTTCCTACTGCCAATGTAACAACCTTACATAATTCCTTCTACTACCCAATAACACTTAGGTACTACCTCATAATTTTCAAACCACGTGTATTAAATTGCCTCCTTTCTAGCTTATGACTCATGAGTAAGGGTCCTATTTAGTCTATATCTCCTTGATAACTATAAATAGGAGCAGACTAGATCTGTTCGTAACCAAGAAACGATAAAACATGCCGTTGAATCGATGCAGAATATTGATTGAGGAACAGTTCTTTGGAACTCAAACGATCGTGATCTTCGAGAATGAAAATTATTCAATGGTCGGTCGATTATCAGTAAATCAGCAGTCTTCCTCAAGAGAAGCAATCGAATACATAAATATCCCTAAAAATCTTGTTTCTCTGTCTGCACGAGGCCTGAAGAGCTGCAGACACCGTCTTTTTACCGATTTCATGTATTATCCAGGGAGACGTCTGAATTCTAGCACGTGGACTGTAGAACTGCTTCTAGCATCATTAATCTCCGTCACTGTCACGAGCAGAAACTCAAACATTAATTTTTGAGAAGATACTTTTTCAAGGTCATTTATTGTCAAAGGGGTGAACATGAATAGCCATTTGATAAAATGATAGGTAATGTTCTTCAAAGTCTAGAGTCAGAATTAAAACTTTATACACAGTTATTGTTAATATCCAAAACACATTTCCTTACATACGTTTGAAGTTTTGAAGACGTTACATCAATCTAGTTGAAATCATTACTTTACATATAACACACTATAAAACTTTTTATTACTTCATAAATTATTTGATACGAATCCATTAGAATGTGAAATAAAAACGGGTAAAAAACAAACGAATCATACAGAGTTATTTTAATGTTTTAAGATAACATGTAATTCACATAGATTTAGGTTAGTAAAAGAGTAGCCCAAGAGTTGGCGGTGGGTGATGATGACTAGCTGCCTTCCCTCTAGTCTTACACTGCTAAATTAGGGACGGCTAGCGCAGATAGCCCTCGTGTAGCTTTGCGCGAAATTCAAAAACAAAAACAAACATAGATTTAGATTTGATGACTACTCTTAAGCATTATTACACTTTTTTTCAGAGTCACTGGAATGTTAGCAACTACATCCAGAGTCAGTAGTATGTTAACAATTACATCCATATTCGCTGGTATGCTGACAGTTACATTCATAGCCATTGGTATGTTAATAATTACATCTATACTCACTAGAATGTTAATAATTACACCCAGAGTCATTGGTATGTTAACAGTTACATGCAGAGTCACAGGAATGTTAAAAGTTAGACTCAAGAAGCTGTGTAATACGTTTGTGTTAGTTGCGCTCATTTCACTGTAACTCGGCCTACTGAATACTTTTGAGCAAAATATCTATTGGAATAAGGTTAATGCATTATGTTTCTACCGCTATTTTAAAGATGTAGCTGAGCGTTTTAGTGAAATTTCTTGTCGGAACAGGATTGATATATTGGTTACAAATAAGCAAAACTAGCAGTTTCCAGTTTAAAAGCCATAATTCAAAAATACATAAACGTCAGAACAAAATAACGTAGGTATCTTTACAATAACCGAGCATGAAAATGCTGAAATAACAGCGTTTAACAACGTATGTAGCGCTACAATAGTCCATTGTGAATTGCTGAAATAACAGTGTTTAATAATGTAGGTAGCGCTACAGTAGTCTCGTAGTGAATTCCTGAAATAACAGTGTTTAATAACGTAGGTAGTGCTACAATGGTCTAGTAGTGAATTGCTGATATAACAGTGTTTAATAATGCAGGCAATACTACAATGGCCTAGTAATGTATTGATGAAATAACAGTGCTTAATAATGTAGGTAGCGCTACAGTAGTCTAGTAGTGAATTGCTGACATAACAGTGCTTAATAACGTAGGTAGTATCACAATAGTTTAGAAGGAAAATCCAGCAGGTTTCAACAACGTAAGTGCTAATATAAGAATGTGTCAGGAAATGTTTAAATACGAGTATCTAAATAAAGCTGAGAAAATTCTGAAAGGATAAATCGGGAATTGCATAAATACGAACATCAAGCAATACACGATCCTCTATAAGAGTGAATCAAGAAAATGGTGAAATAGAAGCGCAAAGTGACTGGATCACCAACAAGAACGTATGAGAAAAGTGCTTGTGTAAAAGAGTGTTTTTAAATAAAGGAGATCTCACAATAATACACATGAGGAAAATGTACAATAGAGAATTTAATGATCTAGAGCTTTCTATACAAAAGTTAGAAAATTCCTGAAACGTTTACTTTCAAAATAGCACTTATTGAAAACTGTTAACTGAAGACTCTGTCAACACTGTAACTTGCACTTGTTGTATATAATATTTCTCTGTGCCTCTAGAGTTTCGAGAGAGGAATATAGAGAGATGCCAAAAAAATGTGGCGTACATATTTGCGGATTTATTTATTGAGCAAGTGTGATAGGCAGGTTGTGGTTTAGGCGGTGATTTTAGAGTAAAGCCACATTGGGCTACCTGCTGTGTCCACCCGCGTTGTAAGTCCATAGAGTAACCGCTGTCCCATCGGGGAATGATTGTGGGCCGGTGGTTAACATTCTTGCAAAAAGAAATGAAAATACAATATTCACACTAGTCTTTTGGGCTGTGGGTGCACTGTTAAACGGTCTATTCGCAATACTTGGTAAGAGTATAGCCCAGGGATTGGTTCTTGGTGTCTTCCTTTCTTGTCGGTTCAAAATTAGGGGCGGTTATGCACAGATAGCCCCTTTTGTAGCTTTGCATGAAATTCTGAAGCATACAATCGAAACGAACAAATGTGACATATTAAAAATTATACAACAATCAAAATTCCTTCGATTACTTCAACCACTATGATTGTAGTGACGTATGGTGATATTATACACCAGCTCAGCTATTTACTGGTTCACTATAATCATTTAAAAGTTTCCACTAAAATCAAATATTCTATGGTTCTTGTAGAGAAAAATGTCACGAGAAATTATATATTCGAAAGCGACTATTTAGTGAGCAGTAATAGAATACTTGCATCTCGCATCTTTATAATTAACTACGAAGACAATTAATCATATAAAACAGTTTTACTTCTTGAATTCTGATTATCGTTGTGAAATGTCGTCAAGGTAAAATCAGCGTAAAATTCCATCATAGAATTTCAGAGAAGACTACCGAAATCTTATTTCTGGAGACGCAAGGATCCGCTCATTATCACCGGTGTCAACCCGTGTAGAAACACAGTGCTCGGCTCGGTATGCATTTCTTTCCGCTACAGAATTTAATTACAATCCAGATAGAAGCATTGTCATGGAAATAATATATGCATGCATCCAAGAAGCGTTGTTAGAGAACAAAGAAATTCAAATGCGTTTTAGAAAACGTTGATAGGGAAAGAAGAAATGAACATATTCAGAAAGCAAGAAAAGTTATCAGGAAATGAAATGATACAAGTATCCAGGAAGTGTTGTTAGGGAAAGAAGAAAGCAAATATTCATGAATTGCTGTCAGGAAATGAAATGATACAAGTATCCAGGAAGCGTTTTTAGGGAAAGAAGAAAGCAAATATTCATGAATTGTTGTCAGGAAATGAAATGATAAAAGCATCCAGGAAGCGTTGTTAGGGAAAGAAGAAAGCAAATATACATGAATTGCTGTCAGGAAATGAAATGATACAAGTATCCAGGAAGCGTTTTTAGGGAAAGAAGAAAGCAAATATACATGAATTGCTGTCAGGAAATGAAATGATACAAGTATCCAGGAAGCGTTTTTAGGGAAAGAAGAAAGCAAAT
>NW_013667338.1:208503-239893 GCF_000517525.1 Limulus polyphemus | reverse complement strand
AATTGCCTATTCGTTCTTCTCCTCTTTTTAATCTATTCAGCAACTTCAGCCAATCGAAATATTTTATTCTTAAAGTATATTATTATTATTATCCTTTTGTTTAATCTCATGAATGTTATTTTGCTTTTCGATTTACCTTCTTTTTCGTTTTTATCCTTTTGTAGAAAGTGCACATTATAATTTATTTCATATTATTTGTATATGTTTCTCCTTCAACCATTTACCCTTGCCAGGTATACTAGATCTATTTGATATTTCTTGTACAGAGGTTGAGTTTGCTATATGAAAACGATTTTGGAGTCTCATCGCATCGTTACAGTCGTGCTTTATCTAACAACAGTGCATATTTACAATAGCCTTACAGCGTAGTTTCCATTGTAAACGGCTCCGTCGTAAGGCTGTCATGGTCAAGACATACTATTACTCCCTACATGCTTTTCATAGTCCCTCTGAACACTTTCTCATAATTTGTTTCAACAGTCCTATTGTACAGAAATACATTATGTCTCTGTATGGAATAACATGAATACTGTTTCATTCTCCAGCTGTTGAGGTATGCGATGGTTGAATCAATACGTGGTGGACGTAACTTGTGTGTTTTTTCAGATGGAGATCTTTCTTCATTGTATTGCATACTGTTGGCTGGGATAAACGAACTGCTTCTGCCTTTGACTTTTGGGTTTAAAGATTCTCACTTGTTATAAGACGCCACACTTTGATTACTACTGTTGGAGTATGACTTGCTGCAGATATCTTTCCAGGTAGTCTTGGTGCCCCAAACTGATCTATAATATTATTTTAATGCCATTAAGTGCAACGGGTACCCCCTTCTTAAAAATTCTAAATACCTAATCTGAACACATCTTCATGATCTTAGTGTATTAATATTTTGTTTCAAAAAAGGCTGTTACATACCATTCCCCAAATCCATAGATTTTTGGTGGCATCCCACTACTTATGAAACGAAAAAAAAAATTTAGATGTCGTTCTGATACATCCAGTTCTGCCGTGGCTTTATACCGGCTGTGGTTGTATCGTGACTTGCTGATGAGTAGATTCAAAATGGTTTTAATACAATGTAATCAACCCTCTGCATACTATAATGGCATTTCAAGATCCTGTCTTTGTATATTAATTTGAAATGATATAAAAATTCTCTATTTCATCTCATTCTTTTGCTACTTCTACAAATACTCTTTCTGAGTTTCTGGTTTGCTAATACAAAGGCTTCAGAAACTTGTCTTTGTAAAGTGAATTGAAACCTTCACAGACAGGGTTCGCAACAAAAGAACAATTTTATGTGCAATATATATATATATATAGAAAGAAGTATTCTTCGCAATCTCCTGCTTGTTTACTTAGCCGTACTGCATCAAATGCCACGAATTTACGCCACTTCCAATGTCGACAAAGCTTCGTGGCTTTCACGCTCACATCCAACATTTACTTGTTGATACTTGTGGGTCACGATCTTGTACAGAAGCCTTCCCACGGTGTTATCATGAATTAGATACTACTCGTCTTTTGTGTGTTCTACTATTCATGGGTTTGTTTCTGGTTATGAACACAGAAAAGCGATTACGTTTGAAGATATAAGTAAAACAACGTAAAGGCAGAAAGTGCAAAAACAGAACGATATACGTAAAAAATAGAAGCAAAATATTTTATGTTTTGTATATAAAAAGAAGACTTTACAAATTGGAATGTAAGAACTTTTTTAATTGCAAACGAATAACATAATTATCTTTTCTGAGACTAGAATGACCAAAGTCTATAGCATGAAAAATAAATGAAAGACAAACATTGACACTTGAAAAGTATAACATGAAAAATAGATGTTTTTTCATCACCAAATAAAAGAGAATACCATAATATTAAAATTAAACAAGAGGGACGTTAATGTACTTTAATAGGTTAAAAAAGTTATTTCCCACAAAGTATAAACGAAGAAAAAATCATTACATTTCAAAAAGTAATAATCAAAAAGAAACGTCAATATATAAAAATAAAAATGAAGGAGAAAATTATTTTTCAGAAAGTTATAATCACGAAGGAAAAGTTACATTTGAAGAGGTTATAATAAAAACAGAAATGCTAAAAATAAATAAAACTTACACTTCACAAGATAATAAAAATTGAAGTGTTACGTTTCAGAAAGTTATATGATCATGAAAATAAAGTTAACTTCAGAAGTTAAAGAGAAAAAGAAAGTCACTTTCAAAGGTTAGTAATGAAGAAAAAACTTCACATATCAAATAGTAATAATGAAGAAATTTCACATTTCAGAAGACAGTAATGGAGGGAAAAAAACGTCACATTTCAGAAGATAATAACTGAGGAAGAAACTTCACATATCAAAAGACAATAATGAAGGGTAAGTCACATGTCAGAAGGTAATAATGAAAAAACACTTCACATATCAGAAGAAAATAACGAAGGAGAAATCGTCACATTTCAAATAGTAACAATGAAAAAAGAAAGTTTACATGTCAGAAAATGATAATGAAGGAGAAAATGAAACATTTGAAAAGGTAATAATAAAGAAACTTGACATATCAGAAAACATTTCAGAAAGTAATAAAAACTTCACATATCACAAAACAACAATGAAAGACAAATTGTCACATTTCAAAAGGTGATATAATAATTACCTTTCAGAAGGTAATGATGAAGAAACAAACTTCATATATCAAACGATAATAAAGAAAAAAGAAATGCCACATTTTGGAAAATAAGAGGCGTGCCATTTTGGAAAGTCTAAACAAAACCTTTACACAAATTTAGAGATTCCAAATATGTGAGAAACTATATATTTTGAAGATAAAAAACGTAATTTGAAAAACTTAATGATCTCCAAAAGAAACAAGAAAAAACGCAAATAAACAAAGGGAGAAACAGAAAGAAATAATAAGCATTTCAGATTGGCTAATAAGGAAAAATGAGATCATTAGAGCTTGGTAAGCATGAATAGAATAAAGATATTACAGCTTGGAATGCAAAGACATTATAGCATGTAAAAGATGAACGAACTGAGAAACGATACTTACGTCCCATTGGGAATAACATTTCATTTTGCAAGTAGTTTATCATATTTCAAGAGTTACACACTTGCAACAAACAAAAAAGAATTAATTATAGAAAGATGTTTCATTATAACTTTAAAAATAATCTTATTAACGGATATTTATTACAGAAACTTAGCAAGATACTACTATAATTACAGAAGTTCTTCAGGAGAAAAAAAACACTTTTAACGACGGTATTCATATATACTAGGGAAAAGATAATGAAGATATATGATGAGAATACCAAACTAAATATAAGAAATAACAGATGTTACTGTTATCTCTTTAATAAGCTGCAGTAAGTAGCGACTTACCTATGGTGGTGATGACAGTCAGAGAGTATAGGAAAGCTCCGGAGAAAGACCACTGTTGGCTAGCTCCTATCTCTTGACCATCATATCCGTCTCGCACAGCGGCTATCAAGTCCATTTGGAACTTATCAATTTCCGCGGATACTAAGCGGGTCCAGTTATCCTTGTAGAGGATGTTCAGATTATTTGTGATGTCCCACAAGCGTCTCACGGTATCCTCTCTCATCTCGGTCACCTGACTGGCCTGCTCATCTTCGTGAGGAGCCTCTAGTGCCCGGAAGGCGAAGGCTCCCATGATGCTGTACCCCACCACCAAAACACATAGACCCACGTGAGAGAACATAAACGTTGTTAGCTTGCGACAACAAGTCTTACATTTACTTGGGGGTGGACGTTTTCGACATGGGTACCCAGCACCATTCCGTCGGTTGGACCTCTTCGTCTCCATCGCTGGCTGGTCGATCAGCAGCCAGCCTATATTAAGTATTCCTTACATCTTTTCTGAACCTAGTCAGCCAAAAGGTACACATAATGCTAGAGACTAAATATATTCCTTTGTGTTTTATACGAACTTATTAAACTTAAGGTTTATTCGGGAAAAAAAGTACCTAACTCTGTAACGTTGAAAAGATTACTAGTTTTCAGTCTCTACACAGCAAGGAAGCAGCAAACCATTTTACTGAAAACTTTAATCCATGCAATTCAGCTACCGACTTCGAGAGCATGGCGATTTCACATAAGTTGGCTAACGTACTACCACTGGCTAGAATAAGGTCAGATTCTCAGCACAGCCTGATTATACTGATGTTCTAATTATCAATCACACCCCTAATGTTAGGCTTATATCAAACACGATTTGATCACTGCTACACTCCATCCATCAAGCGTCAGCTACCGTCTGTCGACCAGCACAGTACTTCTTTCCTCAATACCCTACTTGTAATGGTGACTCCCTCTACCGGCACATCATAATATTTCTTCACACACACACACAAACATACACATATTATATATATATATGTTTTTTCTCATTATATTTTTTGTTCTTCTGAAAACATAACTATTAAAATATCTTAATATTTCTTTTCCAGCAATTATTTCCTTTATGTAGTAAAGCAGATAATAGTGATAAATATGAAAGAAGCTATATCTGAAATCACAGAACTAGATATGTTTTTGTTATTAGCGTTTCACAGTTGTTTACAACTAGGAATGCAAGAAAATTTTAAATCGAGGTAATTCTACCAAGTAAGTTTAGAAAACACTACATTATACTACCACTTTACACTTCTAGATCATTTTCTCACAACCAGTGTACGCTTCTAAATACGGTAGTTACAAGTATTATACGTTTCTAAGTACGGTATTATAGTAGCATTCTATTTTCTGAATACGATGTTATATGACTACTACACATTTCCATATTATTGTTATACGACCACTCTACATTCTTACCTACAATGTTATATGACCACCGTGCGCTTCCAAAGGCGGTGTTATACCACCACTCTAGGTTCCTAAATGCTGTAATATATCATCATTCTATGTTTCTAAATACTGCTATACCACCACTCTACGTTTCCAAATGCTGTGCTATACCGTCATTAGACGTTTCTCAATGTTGTGATATATCATCATTCTACGTTTCTAAAGGTTGTGCTATACCACCATCTACGTTTCCAAAGGCTGTGCTATACCGTCATTATACGTTTCTAAGTATCGTATTATATAACCACTGTACATTTCCAAATGCTGTATTATACAACCAGTGTACGTTTCCAAATACTATGTTATACGAAAACTCTACGTTTCTAAGTAGTGTACGATAAGAACATTGTATCTCCCAAAAATAATTGTTTTATTATATTTCTTTAGAGCATTAACCATTCGTTTTTTATCATGGGCCATCTTCTATTGGCACTTTTTTTTTCTTCTACAAGGAGAGTATATTTCAAGTATATATCCAGTTTTCCTGGAATTATTAAGACGATACACAAATTAAGGTTTATTAATATAATACTTGCCTTTACAAAGAAAGCTTTACAAAGTGTGTAAACATTGTTAATTATAATTGCTTACTATGTATAAATTCAAACATCTCTTTTCCCCTGAAAAGTAAAAGTTGGATTCTCTTCAATGCTGCACTGCAGTTCAATGGAATCAATGATACAGCGGTTGACATGTTTGCTGTGTGGAAGAATTCCGGGCATATCTCTGGTAGAAACTAAGTTTTCACGTATATAATCTCTGTTGAAGAAGATTCATGGTTGCACTCACACAAGGTCAAAAAAAGATACTCAGTCACTTCTTTTCTTCTTATATGATTAAAGTATCAAACCAGCTTTAATATTTCATCTTAAAGTGGTTGTTAAAATATTAAACTAGGTATAGTTCCGCAGGGTCCCTGAAAATGTTCTGTTTCAACAGTAAATAAAACAAAAATTAAGAGTAACAAATATTTTATTTCTTACTTTTGAATTTCTTATGTCATGCTGTACTGTAACCTACAGAATGCATAATTCTTCTCGTGATTCATGGCATGCGCACGTTTTACTGACATCACAACAGTACAAATTACAACGTAAAGTGTCACTTCTGTGACGCCATTTTAGTGTCTACTGACTGACTGACAGACATTACACTATTGTATAGTGGTGCGAGTGGTTAAAAGAGGTGATCTCTCTAGGCAGCCTTCGGCCCCCTTTCGGTGAAATTATATGTGAAATAGTCGTATTTTTCTGCAAATAAGCATATGTTTCAGTACTGTAGTAAGATATTCTTCGTTTCCATAGGCACGTGATTCACTACGTTAGTGGGATATTCTTGCTCTAAATAAGCACGCAGTTATGTACACTAGTTGGTATTCTTTCTATAAATAAGCACATGGTTCAGGTACACTAATGAGATATTCTTCCTCTCAGTAAGCATTTAGTTAGTTACACTTTACTCTTTGGTGATGTCACTCCTGTCTGTAATTATGTGTCTCACTTACACCATAGAATACTTTTTGTCAATAAGTAGGTGGTTCAAATAGATAAGAAGATTGTTCTTGTTTTCATAAATTGTTGGTCAGCCAGAAGAGAAGAATGTTTTTCTTGTTAATAAGAAAACAGTCAAGAACAACAGAGGGGTACCATTTCTGGTCAATAAGCATCCGCCTCATTCTTTGAAGAACAAATACATGTTAGGCGAATGTGTTTCTTTCTCTGCTCTGTGATATTTTTACAGTGTTTTTATATCCCTTGTATTTTCTCTGAGAAGGAGACAATTGTATTATTTATCGATAACAATGACGACAAATCGATACATTTTCACAAACATTTATACAAAGGCTTCAACACGGATACAAAGTCCAAGACTAAAATAACTGCAACCAGGATTAATTTAACCACACCAAGTTACCTAAATCAATGAGAAAGTGATTGTATCAGCCAGCATTATAATTATTTCTCCGCTCCTGCGTGGTAATTAGCCAGTGCTGCAATTTTTTTAACTTAAAGATTCTTAGCCATTCTGGTCATTTATAACTTTCTAATATTTATAGCTTTCTTTACTGATTCGGGCTGTTTGCATTTGAAAATCTTCCTGAGTCTGACAACGAATTAAAAGTGTTACTAAACAAATCACAAGTCGAAATTCTCGTTCTGTTCTTTCTTTACATATTTAAAATTCAAGATGTAACACTGGTTAAGAACTGTTTTTCTTAGCTTAATGATAAGAGATTCTATCATTATAAGTTGCGTACATCTCTGGTGAAAAGCTGGTTTTCTTAACTAAATGACAGGAGATTCTTTTATAAGCTGCGAGCATCTTTTGGTTAAGAGCTGGTTTTTTAACTTACTGACAAAAGATTCTAGCATTATTGGTTGGAATTCTTCCCGGGAATGGAGAATGGCGCGGAAAGAACTGGGGGTAGGCACAGCATCACATTTGTTTAGACAGTGGTTGATAATACTACTGTTGTTGTAGATTTTACACAGTGGTTGATAATACTACTGTTGTTGTAGATTTTACACAGTGGTCGATAATACCACTGGTGTTGTAGATTTTACACAGTGGTTGATAATACTACTGTTGTTGTAGATTTTACACAGTGGTCGATAATACCACTGGTGTTGTAGATTTTACACAGTGGTTGATAATACTACTGGTGTTGTAGATTTTACACAGTGGTTGATAATACTGCTGTTGTTGTAGATTTCACACAGTGGTTGATAATACCACTGGTGTTGTAGATTTTACACAGTGGTTGATAATACCACTGGTGTTGTAGATTTTACACAGTGGTTGATAATACTACTGGTGTTGTAGATTTTACACAGTGGTTGATAATACTACTGGTGTTGTAGATTTTTCACAGTGGTTGATAATAATACTACTGTTGTTGTAGATTTTACACAGTGGTTGATAATACTACTGGTATTGTAGATTTTACACAATGGTTGATAATACTACTGGTGTTGTAGATTTTACACGGTGGTTGATAATACTACTGGTGTTGTAGATTTTACACAGTGGTTGATAATACTTCTGTTGTTGTAGATTTTACACAGTGGTTGATAATACTACTGTTGTTGTAGATTTTACACAGTGGTTGATAATACTACTGGTGTTGTAGACACAGTGGTTGAATACTACTGTTGTTGTAGATTTTACACAGTGGTTGATAATACTACTGGTATTGTAGATTTTACACAATGGTTGATAATACTACTGGTGTTGTAGATTTTACACGGTGGTTGATAATACTATTGGTTTTGTAGATTTTACACAGTGGTTGATAATACTTCTGTTGTTGTAGGTTTTACACAGTGTTTGATAATACTACTTGTATTGTACGTTTTAGCAAGGTAGTGTTCTTTTATTCAACTGCATAGTCTTCTAGTGGTTTATTCAGTATATCCCAACTTGTATCATGGGCACGTGAACTCACTACTGAATTATTCAATGAATGTTGTTTGTCTATAAGTTGAAGAGATCGTAAGCTGTTTTAAAGGCATATTTTAACTGAACTTGTGGATATAGCTGTTTGATAATTTTCTTAGTTCTCTGCTTTATCATTTATGAAATGGTGCTTAAGTAGCGTATGACTAAAGTAGTAGTTTTGTTCGGAATATCTAACATAACAATAGATTGGGTATTTAGTTTTCCGGTTTTGGTGTGGATTATTATATGTAGGAAGATTCCCCAAAACAATTTCTTCTAAGCATTTGTTTTTATTTCCTGATATTCTAAGCGCTCTGTGTGTATAGTTTTTAAACATAATTTCTTTAAAAATTGAAGGAGTGAAACTGAAAATATGAATAATATCCAGTGAAAAATGGATTTATGATACACTTTAGTGGTAAGTATATCCTTGCTATTTAAGGCATTAACATCTAACTAGGAGAGTTTGTTATTCTGTTGATTTTCAACGTAAACTTTGGATCTTTACCATTTAAAAACTGGATAAATTCGATAACCGACTCAACATTGTTAAACACAACAGTGCCATCAACATATAACATTGTTAAACACAATAGTGCCATCAACATATAACATTGTTAAACACAACAAAAGTGCCATCAATATATAACATTGTTAAACATAACAATGCCATCAACACATAACATTGTTAAACACAACAAAAGTGCCATCAATATATAACATTGTTAAACATAACAATGCCATCAACACATAACATTGTTAAACACAACAAAAGTGGCATCAACATATAACATTGTTAAAGATAACAATGCCATCAACATATAACATTGTTAAACATAACAATGCTATCAACATACAACAGTGCTATCAACATATAACATTGTTAAACACAACAAAAGTGCCATCAACATATAACATTGTTAAAGATAACAATGCCATCAACATATAACATTGTTAAACACAACAAAAGTGCCATCAACATATCTCCTGTAATACGCAGGCTTAAAACGTTCAGGACAAGACTGTAACTAAACTTTTTCATGGAAGCACAGAAAAAGTCTAGAAAAGTCAGGAACAATACTGGAGCCCACAGCCACTCCATCCACCGTTGAACATAAAATGTGAGTGTGTCGTCGCAAAATGTAAAAGTGTTTAAAAAATGATGTAATACCCTATACAATTTTATTATGTGCACTTACAAAGATAGAACAAAGATTAATGGTTTCGTCTATAGGTATAATTGTAAACAATAACTCGATATAATAGCTAACACAATGAACATCATCATTAAATTGTCTCTGCTTTAGAAGTATCCTTAACAAAGTATTCATTCTGCACGAAATCTTTCAAAAACATGGCCAAAACTCTTACCAATGGTTGATTATAGGTGTCTATACTAGAAACAGTTGGTCTAACCCATTGGTCTGATGTTTTGGTAAACTTCCCTTATGACACCGTCTTTTTTTTTAATGCCCCCCGGTGCCACAGCGTATGTCTGCGGGCTTACAACGCTAGAAACCGGGTTTCGCTACCCGTGGGGGGCAAAGCACAGATAGCCCATTGTGTAGCTTTGTGCATAAATTCAATCAAACAAACAAACCCTTTTTTTAATTCGAAAAAGTATCTCCAAAGTTTGACTTCTCTGGTTGCCGTGAGACCATTCTTAACTTCTATAAACGTATCCGTATTACTTAGAATAGGTTCCATTTTGTTGATGAAATTCTCATTATTTTAAATCTCAATCCATCACCAATGCGCTGAATTTAGTCCTTGCTTAAACTACTCTCACTTTTTCTAGGTTTAAATTTAATCTTGTAAAATCGCAAGGACAAAACCAGTGACTTGAATTTTAACATGTTCAGAAGTTGTGCATTATTTTTTACAAATTTGACACTTAGACAATTGTTGCAAGTAAATGTCAAAACCTAGAAAATAATACTCTTCAGGAACTCTCTTAGGGGCAATATAAAATTGTAACCCTCTGGGTAAGATCTTTTTTCATCATCAGATAAGTGGTAGTCATTCTTCATTCCCGTAAAGAATCCCACCTTAGTATGTTAGAATCTCTTCTCATTAAGATAAAAAACAGCTCTTAACCAAAAGAATAGTGCACTGTCACTACATCTTCAATTGTGAAATTATAACCCTCTGGGTAAGATCCTTTTTCATCATCAGATAAGTGGTAGTCATTCTTCATTCCCGTAAAGAATCCCACCTTAGGATGTTAGCATCTCTTCTCATTAAGATAAAAAGCAGCTCTTAACCAAAAGAATAGTGCACTGTCACTACATCTTCAATTGTGAAATTGTAAAGAAAGAACAGATATGAACTTGGACGATATTCTTTTTAAACACGCCTTTGTCCATAATCTTGGGAAAATCTAAATGCAACTAAAAAGGCAATAAAAGAGTACAACCTCCGCCCTGCGGTGTTTCTTAACTTTTACAACTTCAAATATACAAACTATTCCTCCCACTCGAAAATATAGGTCTCCGTACCAAGATCCTCTCTCTATCTCAAGTTGTTTAAAATCAGATAAAAACTTTTGAGTTATACTATTCATATACATAGGAGTGAAAATAATACTTATGCTATAGAGTGGTGAAATATCTCTTAAAGAAATTGAAACCTTATCAAGGTTTCAAGCTAAAACAATTTACGTTGCAAGATCTATAAAGCAAATCAGTTTCCTTTTTTTAAGATATATTTTCTCTGTGATCGGGTTTAACAGAATAACACATTGTAATAGAACGTTCTCAAAGAAAAAATATTATAAAATTAGTGCAAATAACAAAAATCACTAACATGTTGAGATTAGGTTAACATGACTGGTATTTTACGCTTAAGTTAACATGACTGGTTATAAATTATTTCTTTATTATTAACCGTGTCTTAACCCATAACGCAACACTGAATTTTGTAGCAAATCAGTCGAACATAAGAAAACAACATGATGAAAACTAAGCTTTTATCAGCATTGGTGTAACATTATTAAAGTTAAATAGAAAAGTCAAGAAACCAATCTTTGTAAAAACAAACACAAAACTGTTTATAATGATTAAATAGCTTCTTTTTGTATTAGTTTGTTTAGAATATCAGAGGAAAACAAAAGTTTAATTGAGCTCTTACCTGTCATAATAAATTTAAATAAAACATTGATGAATATTTAAGAGGTGTTACGTATTAGAATTTCGAATAGTCCGAAGCCCAGTTAACTGATAATTTAAATTTCGCAATTAAGTTGTACTTTGGATTTAGTATTTAAATACATGCCGATATTTTAGTCAGTTTACGATATTTGCCAACAATATTGATACACACACCGTCTTCGTTTTTAACACAAATACGTTTTAACATACACACAACAGTACAATTTACAACAACAATTATTACAAATAGTTACTACAAACAATGATTTATAAACAAAAGTTTCACAAACTTACAAACGATATAAAAAAATTTTATAGTCTGGAACTTCCTTGATATCTTATCGAGGGTTTACGATGAGCGAGTTGATGTAAGTACGATTCGCCGGGAAGCTAGCTAGCTTTGTCTCCTTGGCCACACACGCTTTTTTCTACCGTTGAAGTTGATAATGTTTTCGTAAAAAATACTAACGTCCGATGAGAATCCACTGAAGTTAAACAATTTGTAATGTTCGAAATTTATAAATATTCCTGGTCGAATATCTTAAGTTTTCCGATTTATAAGCGTTCTAAAAATCACAAATATAACTTTCGGAGTTTATAGTATGCTGATTCTAGCGAACATATAATAGACACTCTGGTGGTCGCGTTAGTTATATTTATAGCGTGGGAACGTTTTATAGAAACTTCAATCTTACGTAACAATACTGGTTAAAGCGTTTACATACACACATATATTGTTGATTCTTACTTTCGAGAATCTTCTACAACTTTGGAGAATAGACGGGAGTTGCGCAATCTAACACTACAAGCTATGCATGTTTTTAAATATAAACTCAATCTAAACAAAGTCGATATTAAAATAAATATATAACACCAAATTCATTACAACTCCCTCCTTAGAGAATTAAAAATTGGCTTTAGACAATTTTTAACTAAGATATATATATTGACAATATTACATTGAATATAATAGAGGCAATGTGTTTTTCTTCATCTTCGTTCAATTATTTTATTTAATTAAACCAACATACAAAAATCGCATAGAAATTGTAATATCATGCATAAAAAGGAAAAACAGTAATTTAAAAAATCCTGAATAAACATAACTTGGCAAAAGTAAATGAACTGTAGGTTTATAGAAAATTTTAGTCTGACAGAAACAAATCATAATAAATTCAAAATTCAGGATAACCAAACCCAAGCTATGTGTATTAAAAAGTAATAACTACATATAATTTTTTTCATTAAACTAATACAGCTATAAGGTTTTATCTTAGTAATCAACTGAAGGATTAAATACAATTGTAATATTCTGTTCTAATAATCAATTTAAATTTGTCCGTATAAGTCGAGTAAAGGACAATGTTTCCCACTTTGTGGTCAATAACACTACAAAATAATTAAATTAATTAAGATTCAGCTTAACTAAATATCAATGGCCTCGAGCAGCAACCTGGATTTCTGTAAATCACGACCAATACTCCGGCAATGTCAACCAGTCTAAACAGCGCTTCTCAGAACCTTATTGTGAAGAATAAAATCAACAACTAAGTTTCCCGAGTAATCTCAAGTTGGTGCTCGTAACGCTTTAAACTGTAGTGATATAATGAACGAGACGTCTCTGAAAGCCAAACTGTATTAAACATCTTGAACAGTAAATCCTAAGCTGCAATCTACTTTTAGAATTACCCGATAGAATAACTGATGTGAGCAGCTGAGTGTTTAAATCTACTAAGGTGGAATTCATTTATTTCTTTTACATATTAATGTAACTAATCTTCTGAAAGTTCAATCTGTGGAATTGGCACTGGTTGTAAATAGGAAAATACTAGATAAGAACGCAACGAATTCAGTTACTTAGTTATCTGTCTCTTAGAGGCCATCTCATGTATAGTTGGTCATCTGAAGTTTGTGGAACTTACAATATTTTTCTCCAATATAGGATTTCAAATAAAACTTGAAAAAACTAGGGGGGATTCAAACGTGAAATTTTCATTTATATAAATTTATTTATGGAACAGCGCCCGCTAGACCTTTGTATTACTTCTCAGAAATTTGTTGGGAATCCAGTAAACATCTAAAGTGAATGAAATTATTCTCGATAACTCTCTGGCTGAACAGACGCGCTGTTAAGGAAGCGGAACTCGGCCTTCTTAACAACGATCTGTTTTTCTTGAAAACACCTGGAAACAGGTCGATTCTTTCCCACAAAGACACGAGCTTGGTTACTGTTCCAACGCCGAGCACGTCACCAGGCTTAGCGCTCTTTGGCTCTGCTATAACAAGAAAAGCAAGAGATGTTGTGGTTATAACCACCCAGATTTTATGTTGACAACCCAGGAAGGTCCCATGGGATATTTACGCTTTACATCTCTCGTGTTTTGTCAAAGACCGAGTACTTACACTAGGTTATCAATTCTAATTAATGAAGCATAATACACTTAAAAAGTAACTTAAATCGCATTAATTATTAGTTATTAATAAACCTAAAAACTAGTGTAATTAAATGCAACCAACTCTATCAAAACAAGAAAATTTTAACTTCATACAAGAGATTGTAATTTTTTAGCTCCTTAATTGATCGTAAATCATTCGTAATAATCTTTTTGGTATCACTATAGGCATTAACTCAGCAGATAAATTTCTATAAAAACATAAAATTATAATTACAGTAATGACTCGATTAAGACTACTAGTCACCAAACTTTTATCACATAGGACAACTACAAGACTGAGAAGAACTTCAAAAACATAATAACCATGGTGTATGGTTTTATGACATAATTCTCCGAGGACAGAAATACATAGTCTGACTTCACAACACGCAAATGAATGCAGTGTACAAGATATAGTCTGAGCTAATAAGAGATATTTTGATCAAAAAAGAGTCAGATGACAAAAGCGACTAACTTTACAGCAGCCAAATGACTACAAGGTACAGTCTGAGTCAACAAAACATGATTGAACAAGAGTCAGATGACAAAAACGTCTACCTTTACAGCAGCCAAATGACTACAAGATACAGTCTGAGTCAACAAAACATATTATGATTGAACAAGAATCAGACGACAAAAATGTCTAACTTTACAGTAGCCAAATGGTTACAAGATACAGTCTCATTGAGTATCAGTCAAATAATAAAGACAGAGTAGATTTCGTAATAACTATGTGTGATGAAGATAAACCAAAGGTAATAATTTCCAGCTGAAACCTTGATCTTTGAATATAACTCTAACTCTCTATTTTGAGTAAATATAAAAACATCTCTTACGATTGTTTGTTTGTATAATTTTGTCCGAGTAATGTATTTTCTTATACGGCTCTTCTTTTAAACTGCAATTAGTTTTGCAATAGCCAATAAAGTTTTATAATCCCTATTTTTTTATTTGTGATGAGCTAATGACCAATTCAAGTAAAGATCATTATGTGTTTCTCTTCTAAATACCTTCGTTTGAAAAGCATTAACCCTACTAACCATGACTTTGAGAAAATATATCCTCCTTCCCATTGTCATGGGTAAATTTAATATTAGGGTGTAGTGAATCTAAAAATATAAAAAAACTGTTCAACCATTTGTCCAGAAATAAAGGCAGAAAATGTATCATCAACATATCTGACAAAAAAAGCATAATTCTTGATTAACCGTACATTTAACTTTATAATCAAGCATGTTCATCAAGATGTTAGTTAGAACAGGTGCTAACGGACTGTCCAATTGGGTGTATTTAACTGTTGTGTACAACTGTGTTGAGAACCTGATGATGCCACGTTAACAGTGGCGAAACGGTGTTTATAAGTAATATATAAGCTAAACTGGACACTTGTAGAAATGAAGTATGAAAAATTGGTGTCTACGTTACAAAACAAACTACTCAGGGAACTTATATGACTTATGTATCAAGAATGAAACTATTTATATAATAGGAAACTAGGAGACCTTGGCTAGTCTAGTTACTCCTGAAGATTATGCTATATGTCTGGATACAAGAGTTACAGTAAGTCATGAAAGAAATATAATAATTCTTAGAAGGAGTAATTACAACTCTAACTCTAATAATGCGCCTGATGGAACGAATATAAGTGCTATTCCAGTTGGTCACAACTTCTCGACAACCAACTTAACGAATGTTCAAAACTAGGTGTTAAAAAGGACTCAACTTTTCATTTTCCCAAAAAGAACACCTTTGTTAGATATAAAAGCAGGATTGGACGATTTTGCTAGAAAAATAGATATCCAGTTATATAAGGAAGTACGTTTTCTGGAAAATGTACTGGTGAAGAGGAGTGATTATCCTATTAGTGGGGTGAGAAAATACTTAAAAAGTGATACTTTAACAGAAAAAAGAAAATTTATTCGGATGCTTTGTTTTATTGTGTAATTACTTATGTACCTGGCTTGTAAATACGATTAAAAGACTGTGGAAAGAAATGGAAATGAATTATAAACTTCCAATAGTAGGTAAATTTATTTATTTTTACCAGGAAAAAATATTAATATAATCATTAAAAATAAAATTAAACCAACTACTGTTGAGAAAGAAGTAGTTTACAGTGTAGAATGTACGGACTGTAATATTATCTATATAGGGGAGACTGGTAGAAATTTATGTACTAGAATAGCAGAACATGGACATGCTCCGTCACATGTATACTAACATTTTAAAGACACAGAACATTGTAATGAAAATAAAACTGTTAAAATTAAATGTCGAGAACCTAATATTAATAACCGTAAAATAAAACAAGCCATTTTAAGAAAGGAATACAAAGTTTTTAATAACTAAAACACAAGGAGTAGTTTTATACTTATGTTAACTCAATGTTATGTGTTTGACGTCACCAATGGGTGTATTTAACTGTCGTGTAAAATTGTGTACTACGTTAACGGTTGCGAAACTTTGTTTTAAATGATATATTTTCTATCCTATTTTAGTTGTTTAAAATATACTCTGATCGAACAAGAGTCAGATGACAAAAAACGCCTGACTTCATATTAGTCAAGTGGTTACAGAATAGTCTCATTGAGTACGAGTCAAATGACAAAGACAGAGTAGATTTCGTAATAACTATGTGTCATGAAGATGGACCAAAGATAATAATTTCCAAAACAAACCTTGATTTTTGAATATAACTTTAACTCTCTTTTTTGAGTAAATATGAAAACATCTCTTACGATTGTTTGTTTGAAAAATTTTATCTTTTTTCAGAAAGAATCGAAGACTAGGTTAACATGTTAATTTTTTTACTCAATGATGACGAAAGGACTGTGAAATATGGTTACACTATAAAGTAATATAGGTTAACATGCTCATTTTTTACTCAATGATGACAAAAGGACTGTGAAATATGGTTACACTATAAAGTAATATAGGTTAACATGTTAATTTTTTTACTCAATGATGACGAAAGGACTGTGAAACATGGTTACACTATAAAGTAATATAGGTTAATATGTTCATTTTTTTACCCAATGATGACGAAAGGACTGTGAAATATGGTTACACTATAAAGTAATATAGGTTAACATGTTCATTTTGTACTCAATGATGACGAAAGGACTGTGAAATATGGTTACACTATAAAGTAAAATAAAATGTAAGATAATACTAGCAGCCCAGTAACCAGTATTTTACCAAATATAATTCAGTATCATGTAATCTATTATACTGTACAATTTATAGGTGATCTACCTCTACTTTTACGGTTGCCATTGTATTTTTTAGAATTTTTACAGTGTACTATATTAGTAGCAGGTGATTTACCATTAATTCTGTGAACTACTGCAAAAAACAAAACCACCAAGCACTTCATTGTTTCATTTCTACACTGTAATTTCCAAAATCCCTGTACCGTCCTAGTCTACACTCTAGTCCTCAAAAATCTTAGATCGTCCTAGTCTACACTGTAATCTCCAAGATCCCTGTACCGTCCTAATCTACACTGTAGTCTCCAAAATTCCTAGACCGTCCTAGTCTACATTCTAATCTCCAAAATCTGTCCGATTTTACAATGTAGTCTCCAAAATCCCTAAACCGTCTTAATCTACACTGTAGTTTCCAAAATCACTAGACCGTCCCATTCTACAGTGTTGTCTCTAAATTCCCTATACCGTCTTACTCTACAATGTCATCTCCAAAATCCCTAGACAATCCTTGTCTGCACTGTAATCTTTAAAATTCGTATTTCTTCGTAGTCTACAATATATTCTCCAAAAATCCCTATATCGTCCTAGTCTAAATCGTAATCTCCAAATTCCCTGAACCGTCCTAGTCTACTCTGTAGTCTCCAAAATCCGTAGACTATCCTAGTCTACACTTTAGTCACTAAGAAACATAAAAAAATAACATAGTGAACTTAATCATTCTATTATTTAAACTTTTACATTAATTACGTTTGCTTTTAATTAAGAATATACATTTATTAACACAGAAATGCACATTACAATACGTCGCCATGAAGAAGCGGACACGACACCTTGCAAAGCATATACGTGATTACAACACTACGGACTAAACGCACATTAAACTGTAAAGAAACACTATTTATAAAGTACTATTTTTTCTGAGGATTATGGTAACGAAAATATTTAAAGACGTTTTTGATTCACATTTTGTGCTTTAATGTTATATGATGTTGAATATACATGTTATTTGAAACAACAAAATGAGATAGTTTATGATATTTGAAAATAAGGAGAGGTAATTACTTAAAGTATGCTAAGATGTGTTACTGTAAGCTTAATAGCACAACACTACATGTATGGAGGTAAAAACAAACAGCATGAATAAATAGAATTTGTTAACAGGTATGATACATTTCTCAATTTATTACTTTACGTTATCACGAAGATAAGATATATAAAATCCCGGCCATCGAGAAACCCACCCTTGGGACTGCCGTGCGCACTTTTTTAAAACGTGTAAAAAATATACGGGGAAAGTGCTCAATAGGTGCTAAATGGTCTAAAAAGGCGAGGGCAACTTTCGGAATTTAAAAATCCTTTCTGTTCGCGGAGAAATAGGCGGAAACGATCGGCTACTTCCCGACTTCCCAGAAAATCAAAGGAAAGATTCGGAATGCTTTGATTTTAGCAAATATTAGAGTTATTTTAGTTCCAATGAAATTTCAATGCGTAATGAGTGAGAATAAACATGTTTCTAGTTTTCTTCTACTACGTCTTCAATCTCAGTATCCAAATCTTGTAACGAAACACACTCTTCAGCACACATTTCCACTTTCTTCTTCCTCTTGCACTCGGTTATCTGCTTTTTCACCAATTCTCCGTTGAAGCAAAGCACCTTCCTTCTGTAGTAAATCATGAAGTAATTGTTGATCAACGGACTTTGCAAGCCTAGTTAGAGCAACCGTGGAAACAATTGTATTAACCAAAATACCATGTTGAATAATCTTTTTCTCCAGCTTATTCCTATAATCCATTCGTTTTGGATCTTCAAGCAGTCCTTGCAACATTTCTGGATCAGATGGACACACTAATTTTAAAACTCCATTACGCACAAGACGACAGACACACTTGTAAAGCTCTCAGTCGTGTTCTCCCTGGCTCAACTAGTTTCCTCCTTTGATACCATTCTTTGGAAAATCATTGAGTGAGATCTGCTCAATGGTAAGATCGCAAAAATTTTATTAAATTTGTAAAGATTGGTCAATGCACTACCGGAGGAACCTATTCCATCATTAGAGGACGATTCATCATCCGAGATGTCATATAATCCATCAATGAGCCTCACTCGATTAGCTCTCCTTAGCGCTGATCGTCTGGTCATCCTTCTCTTTCTTTACTGGCTTTTGGATCATTTGTACTACTCCACGTCTACTTTGGGAGATAACATGGTAATGTTTTGCTGTACATATAGCTGGAGGATCACAATGTAAACACATTTCACAGCTTTTGCAGCTTCCATTCCTTTTGTATTCATGTTCTTCACGTGGTCCTGAACTTCTCGTAACTCGTCGTGCAAAAATGGTAAACTGATTTCGAAACAGCTGAGTTTTTTTTTTACTATTACGGCAGTGTCATCCGGTTTTTATGATATTTTATGAAATTTGAATTTTTTCCTAACGAAAAAACTGTAATTTTGGGTGAGTTTCTGACTGACCAGGATCACAATGTAAATATTAGATATACTTAAATTTTGAAAACCAACAAAATGTGATTAAATCGAATATGTTAACATGTGTTCTGTATTTCCCTTAGGTTTCTTGAAAAGTAAATACATAATGTGAAAAACGGAATAGCTTTATTTGTGTTTTTTAACGAACAAAACGCACCTGTTTGTAATTTTCCAACATTTTTCGTGAGCGCTGATCTAAAATCTCGTACACAGTGATTTTCAGAGAAAAAGATCAGTTTCACTTATGCTTACGAAATACTGGTTTCTAAATCACATAAGATTTTTCAACAAATTGTAAGTTACGCTCATTTTCCATAACTTCCATTTCATTAGAAACAAGAGGTAATCCTCAATAGCCTCGGCACTTGAAATTAATTTAGGCAGGATTGGAGTAAATTAATCTATGATACCTTTTTTCTTTTTATTAGCTACATATTTGTGCACCAGTAATACCAAGCATGGGACGCACGTATACCTGATTTGATTTTGTTTACTCATCAGAATATCTACCAGCCTACCCATCAAATTCAAATTCTTTAAGGCAGGATTATAGTAAATTAATATATGAAACCTTGGACTTGGTCAAATACATCAATCGAAAGGGTTTGACCTCCTGAGTCCAAAACTGTAATTAGATATAAAATCAGTCAAAAGATGACGGTGCTATAAGCTAAAAGTTTGTACTTTAAAAAAAAAAAACTCAGAGCTATTCTATGAGCCGCTATGCCGCGGCTGAAAAGACCACTTTTTGTTATATACATGTAAAACAATACGATTTTCAAACACATCACAAATTATCAGTATAAAAAAAAACTGAAACCAACACCTCATACAAATGTTGTTTAAAACAAAAAACCTGCGACTACCCATTTTCTTTTTTACCAAGTACTTATAAATAATCATAATAGTATCTACAGTCATAATCACACATATAAATAATTGAAAACGAAACGTCTGAAACGTATATGTACAGTGTTCCTGTTTAAATATGTAATGACATATTAAATATGTTAATCAGTTTGTTTGTTGCAAAGTATAAAGCTACTCAATGGGTTATCTGTGTTGTGCCCACCACGGGTATCGAAACCCGGATTTTAGCGTTATAAGCTTTGTACTTGCCGCTGTAGGCGTATAAATAAGTATATTAAGCACCATACTAAATAACTCAGGTGTTCAATTTCTAATAGCATCGTGGTATTCTGCCTTATCATATTCTATACAACTGTTTGACTATTAGTTGTGTAAACATATACATTTTTATCGTGCGAATTGCTATAGCATGCTATTAAACTTACTTCATATAATTGGAAGGTCCAAGGTTCGAGCAGCTGAACACATTCCGCACTTTCAGCTGTGGGCTGTTTTAATCGTGATAATCAATTTCACTGTTAATGGTACCCTTGTAGGCGGTAGGTGCTTTGTTTGGCTACCCTCCTTCTTGTTAGTCGTTCTTGATTAGGAATAGCTATGTCTGAATCCTTGAATGTTTGACCTAGTAGCTTATCGCATAAGGTATAAAGTTTACATATTATAGCTTAGTCATGTTTAAGGTAATATTTATAATGGTAATTTTTCAAAAATTATCACATATTATAGCTTAGTCATGTTTAAGGTAATATTTATAATGGTAATTTTTCAAAAATTGTTCTAGAATAATTAAAAAAAAACTTACATTAAGCAAATGACCTAAGCTATCAATGTCTTGAGTTTTTCGTTTACCATTGACTCTGTTGTGGTAAGTTTACGGAATTACAACGCTAAAATCCGGGGTTTGTTTCTCTGTGATGGACAGAGCCCAGTAGTCTATCTAGTAGCTTTACGCTAAAACAAACAAAATACTCTCAAATCCCACTATTCAGTCAGATAAGAGTAATCAAATGTTTGCGGTGGGTGCTATTCATTAATTGCATCTTCCCTCTAGTGTATAAGTTTAATAGTGAAAAATATGATAATACTTTTAAAATGTATGCAAGAGTGAGTCATTCTGAAAGTTTTCGAAACAATTCAATTAAAATGAATGGGCTTATTAATTTTTCAAACTTCCTTCATTATTATCGAAAGTTTACTACCATCAAACTCCCCTTAGGTCCTCTGTTGAAACATGGTAATTTAACCTTAGCCAATGCTGCCAAAAGAACCGCAAATGAAAGAAAAGAAGTAAAACTCTTCACATAATAAGAATAGCGTTTTGAATATCACAGTAAAATCTCTCAACAGCTTTTCTAGAGACTGATGACCTTAGGGACAAATTATTTTAGTTTAACAAACAGCCCCTGGTGATACTATGACGTCAAATATTTCACATATACATAATGATGGCCAGCCAGTAGGAACCAAGAGTGTCTGTTACAGACAAAGTTAGTTAATGAAGCTTAGTAGTAAATATATCAAAGTTTGCAAAAACAGAAGTCAAGATTAATTAGTAGAATAATCAATAACGTTAACTAACGAATAAAGCGCGCAACGGAAGGAGAGCTCGAAATTTGTTTAGTAAAACAATTACCAACCCAGGAAAGAGTATAATAAAAAGTGATTTCAAGGATAATGAGAGGTTATTTTAGCTTGAAATAATTAAGGATTATCTAAAAAAAAACATATTTGTCATAATTAAAATTTATGACCAGCTACCTGTTTACAAATAACTTCACAACAAACATTCTATTCAAAGTAAACCATAGTAATACTCTTCTTTTAAGGCAGATATAGATTAATAGAATATTTAGACATTGTTCTCCAATAAACATGTAGCTGGTTCAACAATATTGTAGATACAGCTAAAACAAATGTTTTGGTTTTTTTTTTAAATAATTAGATAAATCATGTTATGATGGAGATGACTTATAGCTTTTAGCAATTACAGACGAACCATGATATTAGGTAACACTACCTATCGATCTAAGCAACTAAGTAAATGCGTGTCTTGTATATCGCTTTAAGCAGCTGCAGACAAACCATGGTATCAGGTAACACTACTTGATACACAAGACACTCATTTACTTAGTTGCTTAGATCGATAGGTAGTGTTACCTGATACCATGGTTCGTCTGTAGCTGCTTAAAGCGATACACAAGACACTCATTTACATAGTTGTTTAGATCGATAGGTAGTGTTACCTAATACAAGGTTTGTCTGTAGCTGCTTAAAGCGATACACAATGACACTCATTTACTTAGTTGCTTAGATCGATTCTTTAAGCAGCTACAGACAAACCTTGTATTAGGTAACACTCCCTATCGATCTAAGCAACTAAGTATATGAGTGCCATTGTGTATTGCTTTAAGCAGCTACACAAAGCATATTACTTATTAGCGTTTCTTGTAAATCTAAGCAACTAAACAAAGCATGTTGCTATGTAACGATTCTTGTAAATTAAGGCAACTAAACAAGGCACGTTGCTACGTAAATGTTTTTTTTTTTTTGTCAATTTAAGCAACTAAACCAGGAATGTTGCTATGTAACGGTTGATGTAAACTTAACCAACAAAAACAGACACGTTGCTTTCCAACATCTCTTGTCAATTTAAGCACCTAAACGAGAAGTGTTCTTAAATATGGTCATTTAATAACTTAAATATTAAGTAACCCTACTTGTCAATTCAAATATCTATACGAACTTACATGTTACTTAGTAACCTTTTCATTGATACAGTTAAAAGAAGCATGTTGTTTGGTAATTACATGTCGATTTAAACAAGTAAATAAAAATATTTTGGTAGCTAACTTTACATGTGGATTTTTATACTCAAACATCGCATATTGCTTGATATCATTATTTGTAGATTCAACCAGCATGTGGTGATAACGTTTTTTTTTATCCCAAGTTCGCTCAACTAAGCAGTGCAAGTAGTTAGATTTCAGACAAAATATATAATATTATAACATATAATGTTTTACAGACCGATAGTTATAAATATACTCAGCTGTTCATACACAGGGATTAAAGTTTTTCAATCAAAATATGCAATGTTATACATATTATCCGATACTTAATTATTCCTTTAACAACGTATAAGAAATTATATACTAATGTATATATACTGAAAAACTAAAACAATTGAAAAGTTCATTAAAAACCTACTTAGACGTAATAATACTAACAAAACCACAATTATCATCAGAATTAAATTGAATGACATAACAAAGTCAATACCACCTTTTAATGAAAATTGTCTTTATGTTAAGCTTTTTTTACGACTAAAGTTACTGAAATAGCGTAGATTTTAGAAATATGTATATTTTTATTTTTTTGATAAGCAAAAAAAAATCAAATGTAACTTTCTTTCTTTCTCAAAATACCACATTCTGTCTCAAATTGTGTATCTCTTCATTTGATAGCCTTGTGAGCGCCAAAAATAACTGACACAAAATATGGTTTCATGACTTCATATACCGAGCTTCTAGTGCAGCCGATAAACCGAATCCAAACTTTTGGTGGCCATTTTGCATCTTTTCTCTGTTATAAACTTTTTCAAAAGTTCACAAGATTCCGTGTGATTATTAATTATCTATTACCTTTGATTGTTTTTTATTTGTTTTATCAATGGTACATGGCTTACATGTACCTTTAATTTTTAATATGACTCAATCTTGTGGTTGAACCTAAGCCTTTGCTGTTATATGGTGATACTCCAACAGAGCAATATTTTTTTATTTTTTTACGAGTCTATTAACGAGATTGTACATTTAAGATGTTTGTTTCACGTCATTGAATACGTACTGTGCTCCTGTCCTTTAGCTGTATACGAGCGAGACTTGTAGCCTTGTGTTAAAAGTTTGGAGTAAATGACAAAAAATAACATTTAAGTTTTAAATTTCCTTAAAAATGTTCTTTTTTCAAGGAGGCTCTTACTTTAAAGTCTATTCTAAGTATCCATGAGTGAAAGCAATGGAAAATATATTATAATATGAAAATCATGATACTTTTGCCATATACAGTGCCGATGAGGTCTTTCGCCCAATCCCAGTTCTCATCAGGCCCGCTCGGATACGACATACATGTCTTCTAGGCGATATATATCATTAAGTTTTCATGACCAACTGTTAGTGTGTGAATCAAATAAAGCAAGTGAAGTGTGATTATTATTAATTGTATTTAAGTGCTTTAAAAACTAGATTTTACTCAAAAATTAATAGCACAACATTATTTATTTCGTTATTTTATATATTTCATTTATAATTTTTATTATCATTTATTTGAATTTACTTCATCATCATTCATAGGAACTGATAAACTAGCAGATTAATCACAGCGTCAACGGGAGAAAATATTATCAGTGTCCATAAGTGAAAAATATATATATATTATGATATGTAAATCGCACTACATCTGGATGGATGAAATAAAAACTCGTTTGTAACAAAGGAGAGCAAATTGTGCTTCTATTTTTTGTAACATAATAAACATTAAAATTGCAATAAAAACACATAAAGCTACCGATACTGAAAAGAAATGCATAGTGTTTTCAAGAATTCTAACAATGTTGGATACATAGTTCATTCTAATGCTGAGAGGTATACAACATTGGTAGTTTTCTGAAATTAGAGGATGTTCAACCCCTCCCCCTTCCCCATGACCTTCTTCATGTCATCCTGTATCACTGTATCAAGTTTGGTGCTGATTGATCAATAAGTGTGGAAATGTATAAGCAACAGATACACACAAGCACACATACTGACGTTTATTTATATAGATTTTTACATTGAATGTATTGTACTTATTTTTTTAATGAACTGAATATATATTTCAGTTTTAAAAAACTAAAACTAAAATACCAAGTTTAATTAGAAAAATAAAATACAGATAGACAGAGTCTAATAAGCTTCGGTATATTCTAAGCAAATTGGGATGCAATTTTTTTATGCTCTTAGATAACTTACTTCAATGGACGTTCAAAAGTAATTTGTTTCCAAAAAGAACTATACTAACCTGTAATTGTTTCTAATGCATCTTATACTCCCTTCATGAATTTCTTTAACAGAATGGATGTTGAGAGACTCGATCTATGTTTCGTTCTGTTCCAGACCGATTATATTTCTCCGGACTAGTTGACTGACAATTCAGGAATAGTAATACTAAGCATTATTTATCGGGAAGAAAACTGTGAGTTTTATTCGTAATTTTGTGTATGTTTTTTGTTCAACGTCAAAGTTTCATTTGGCTGTCTCTGAACTTCTTGTTAATATAAAGTCGAGTAGCGAGCCTTGTCATCAAATACACAAAATGGTGATGATTTTCTACTAGTCATAAACTATAACTTGTAAGGATAAGATATGTTTATGGCACATATGCTTATTAGCTTCCTGTATTAGTCCTTAAGGAGGTGTAAAGTGTAAGGGCACTGTGCGTTTATGACACATTTGCTTATTAGCTTCCTGTGTTAGTCCTTAAGGAGGTGTAAAGTGTAAGGGCACTGTGCGTTTATGGCACATTTGCTTATTAGCTTCCTGTGTTAGTCCTTAAGGAGGTGTAAAGTGTAAGGGCACTGTGCGTTTATGGCACATTTGCTTATTAGCTTCCTGTGTTAGTCCTTAAGGAGGTGTAAATTGTAAGGGCACTGTGCGTTTATGGCACATTTGCTTATTAGCTTCCTGTGTTAGTCCTTATGGACTTAATGAACAAAAACATCAAACATTATATAGTTTTGTTCATTTCCATGCGAATATGAACAGTAAACCCAGTTAAAATTATAAGTCTAAAAAATATATCGTATTAGAAAATACGTATTTCATGAAAGTTTGAAAAAAAAATAGTGACAAAGGTTATGTTTTTATTATGATACACTAACAGTGTCCTCTTAATACGCGCATGTTGATGAATGAGAGTTCTTATCTTTACTAATGTCTAACTTAGCTATCTTTAAACAAGAAGTAGGATCTCACTAAGAAGAAAACTTCAAATCTCAGTAATTAACTTTTTTAAAGCTATTTTTCGAAGGACAGTCATCAGTGGAAACCCGATATTAGAACTACAGTTATCTTAAAGTATAACGGCGTGAGTTTTAAAACCCGCAGCTTTCTATGGAAAAATCTAATGTAATAGTTTCTTAAATGCGAAAAATCTTGGAGACGATTGAAAAACCTCGTGTCGATTTTCTAAGTATTCGAATCGAAGTTGGCAAAATGCTGCACATTAAGGTAATGGTTAGATTGTTAGTCAACTCTGTTTGCCAGGGACAAAGTAATGATTTCAAGATTACGGCTGGTAGTTAAACACATTATCAGCGTTTCCTTCCTCTTAGTGATTTGTAGAAAGCTCGTGATCTTAAAGGAATTCAGATGAAAGAAACTTTATGGCACACTTTACATAAAGATAAACCCTTCAAGCGCTATAGATAAAGAAATGTAGCGTCACATATGAGGAAGTAGGTAGGAAGAACAGCTTTGGAAGTAACCATCTGAATTATGATATCGTTAACAAAAATCATATAAAAGTCTAGAACATAAAGGCATATTAAGTAACTTACTATATACACTTAACTGTAAACGAACCTCAACGAATTCAAGGGCGACGTGAATCGGTCTCCAGGTATTATGTTCCTAATAATCCTCATAGAGAGAAAGTTAATGAAGTTTGTCAAACCAAAGGGGTAAAAAAAGAAGAAAAGCACTGACCAATTAACATAATAGTTCTGTATATCTATCTCAGAGAAAATCCTCGAGTTTCCCATAGATTTATCTTGGTCCATAATATGGTAATAAAGCAGACAGCTCATTAAGCTCTTCGGCATAGAAGCCAGATATCCGATTCTATTTTAGCCTCGTCCTGGGAGTGATTCTACTGCCACATAAAGCATTATGCGTATCTATTATATTACTAATATATAATATTATCTTAGCAAGCTATCGTTATTTTTAGTCGTTTATCTAATTTGTCTTCTAACTTATACATCCTTATATTTATTTACTCTCCGTTTGTCTTTCAACCGATTTGTCTTTTAGTTTACCACTATGTACAGTTTTATATAAATGAGTTGGATACTTAATCTTCAATGTATTTTTACAAACTTCCACTGTTTTTCCTAAACAATTATCTTTAGTAACATAAAACAGTGTCTAAAAAGTATCTTTAATAATGTACAACAAGCACCTAAAACAGTATCTTTAATAATGTACAACAAGCACCTAAAACAGTATATTTAATAATGTACAACAAGCACCTAAAACAGTATCTTTAATAATGTACAACAAGCACCTAAAACAGTATATTTAATAATGTACAACAAGCACCTAAAACAGTATATTTAATAATGTACAACAAGCACCTAAAACAGTATATTTAATAATGTACAATAAGCACCTAAAACAGTATATTTAATAATGTACAACAAGCACCTAAAACAGCATATTTAATAATGTACAACAAGCACCTAAAACAGTATATTTAATAATGTACAACAAGCACCTAAAACAGTATATTTAATAATGTACAACAAGCACCTAAAACAGTACATTTAATAATGTACAACAAGCACCTAAAACAGTATCTTTAATAATGTACCATAAGCACTTAAATCGATATCTCAATAATATCAAACAGTTACCTAAAGCATGCTCTTTAAGAACATACAACACCTAAAGAAGTATTTCTAATAATGTACAAAATGCACTTAAAGCTGTATCTTTAATAATGTATTATATACATCTATATCAATAACTTCATAATATCCAACAATCACCAAAAGCATTGCTTAATAATATACCAGAAACACCTAAAGCAATGTCTTAATAATATACTATAGAAACCAAAATCAATGCATTAATATCATCCAACAATCCCCAACAGCATTTGTTAATAATATACCACAAACACCTAAATCAATGTCTTAATAATATACTATAGAAACCAAAATCAATACGTCAGTATCATCCAACAACCTCCAAAAGTATTTGCTAATAATAAACCATACATATATCAAAAAGTATTTTTAACAATGTAGCATAAGCAACTAAATCAGTATCTTTAATAATAAAGAGGTTTGTGAGCCTCACACGTTTAAGTCTATATCGCGACGCACGGTCATGCTTTATCTGTAGGACTACTTCCTCCATCAACTCTCATGCTAATTCTGATGGCCATGATTACAAATTTTTGCCGTACCGTAATTTTCATTGTAAAGATTTCACGTTTTTCTCGAAAGTCACGTTGATATAATGATGTGTTTCGCGTTAATTTTCGTTGAGAATATATATTTGTGACCCACTTTAATAAATTAGGGCTAAGGACACTGAAGAAACTTTTACATATAGAATAGCTTAGTATGGAGCTACTTACATGTGTGTTTTTTTCTAAGGTGACACTTCCATGGACAATTTCGTTAGCGGCAAGTTGGAAGAATGCTGTTAAATAAACACTGAAGGATCGGTTAACATCGCCGATGTCGTATCAAAGTACACTACTGAGTTACAAAATCGTCACCATCTTACCTTTAGATCATGCAGCTGAGAAAATACGTTCTGTGAACGTTTAGTACGAAAATAAAACAAACTATCATTAGATGCTGATTGGCTAAATGATGTCAATGACCAACGTTGCTATTCATGTGTACTGAGAAGTGCTGAGTTACAGGGGATTTTGTGGAAGATTCTCTGAAAGATTTCTAGCTATATTAGGAAGTGTCTAAAGCCAGAAAAGAAAACAAAAGAGTTTAAACAGTAACTTCGTATACATTCAGTTTAAAAATGCTGGCTCAAACCCAGGTATTAAGTTAGCATACACAATAGTTAGCTAACTAGTAAGCCATCTAGTTAGCCAAAACCTCGTGCCTCTTGTAACGAATTTAGCATTATGTATTTATTTTTAATATGAATGTTGTTTGGATTGAATTTGTATTTAGAAGTATGCGTGACTTGTAGAATCAAATATGTGTGTTGCGTATAACGAATTTGTTATATATTTATTTCAATGTCAACGTTTGTTTCGATTTGAGGGCGTGTCTAGCTTACCGTGTTAATTACGTATGGCGAAACTCCCGCCAATTCTCCAAGATTGTAGAATATTCGTGAACACAAGAATCAACAATATATTCACTTCCGTAATCGGTATTATAAGAAGTTTCTTATATGTCAACATGTAGTTCTGCAACATGTTATTCCACTACACCTTAATATCGACTACGTTTCTCACGTACTTGCTGACTCGTATATTCAAACAAAATTGTTTTAAGATAACATAATCAACACTCTATACGTCGCAAGCAGTTAAAGCAGTATCATTAATAACATACCACAATTAATAAAACATAATAACTTAAAGCAGTATCATTAATAACATACCACGATTAATAAAACATAATAACTTAAAGCAGTATCATTAATAGCATACCACAATCAATAAAACATAATAACCTAAAGCAGTATCTTTAATATCGTACTACAATCATTAAAACACAATAACCTATCTTAAATATCCTAATATAATCAATACAACAATCACCTAAATGTATCTGTAGTAATATATTATAAGTATTTAAAAAGTGTATTTAATACTAGCATCTTCCCCTAGAGCAGTATCTTTAAGTCTATATTGGTAGCACTTAAAGGAGAATAATTAATTCTGTACCACGTTATCCTACAGCCTTTACCACTTCTATCAGAGTTAATCTCATACATCTTCTAACTAAAGCAATGTCTTTAACCCTATGTCAAAAGCAATGGTTTAACACTTCCTTCTAAAATGGTGTGTTGGAAAAATAACCATTATTTTCCTAATTTACAGAAAATACTTGAATAAAAGTAGTATACTCTATATTAAGTAGCTTAGTGTCATTACTGGCACTCGATTGATGAGTACATTAAGCTGGCTTTAGTTCATTACTAACACTCGATATATTAAGTTAGCTTGCGTTCGTTACTAACGCCCCCCAGTGGCACAGTGGTATGTCTGCGGACTTAAACGCTAGAAACCTGGTTTCGATACCCGTGGTGGGCAGAGCATAGATAACCCATTGTGTAGCTTTGTGCTTAATTCCAAACAAACAAACAATCGTTAGTAATAATTGATATATTTAACTAAGTTGAGCCCATTACTAATACTTGATACACTGAGATAGCTTGAGTTTATTACTAATACTCCATATATTATGTCAGCTTGAATTCATTACTGACACTCACTAAATTAAGCTCCATTTAGTTTGTTACTGATAATATCTACATTAGTTTGTTCTGATACTCACTATATCAAACTAGATTGAATTTGTTACTGATACTCGCTTGAGGGTACATTATGTAAGTTCGGGCTTATTACTGATACTCAATTTATGTGTACATTTTACTAGTTTGAGTTCATTACTGATAGCGAATATGCAAATTTAACTTGAGTTATTTAATTATATTTGGCGAGAAAACTGTTATTTCTCTTAGTTAATAAATTTGGTAAGTTAATCAACATCAAATAATTTGAATAAAAGTTAATGGTTTGACCCCAGTTGTGTGCATATATATATATATATATTTCCGATAATCTCGTGGTGGGCACCACACAAATTGCCCATTGTGTAGTTTTGTGCTTAACAATAAACAAATAAACCTAAAGTCCCAGATTTCATTTTTATAAATTTATAACATGGTTAGTTTGTTTATTTGTAATTAAGCACAAAGCTACACAATGGGCTATCTGTGCTCTGCCCGCCACGGGTATCGAAACCCGGATTCTAGCGTTTTAATTAAGCCCAAAGCTACACAATGGGCTATCCGTGCTCTGCCCACCACGGGTATCGAAACCCGGATTCTAGCGTTTTAATTAAGCCCAAAGCTACACAATGGGCTATCCGTGCTCTGCCCACCACGGGTATCGAAACCCGGATTCTAGCG
>NW_013667338.1:192282-207853 GCF_000517525.1 Limulus polyphemus | reverse complement strand
TTATAAATTTATAACATGGTTAGTTTGTTTATTTGTAATTAAGCACAAAGCTACACAATGGGCTATCTGTGCTCTGCCCGCCACGGGTATCGAAACCCGGATTCTAGCGTTTTAATTAAGCCCAAAGCTACACAATGGGCTATCCGTGCTCTGCCCACCACGGGTATCGAAACCCGGATTCTAGCGTTTTAGGTCCTCAGGCATACCGCTGTGCTACTGGGGGGGTTTATACCACGGAAGACCGACAAGACACTAATCCAAAAGCTTAGAGCTGAGTAGGAGATTTTTTTGCATTTTAATTAATTAATCTAATAGTTTCTAAATGAAGCTTACATCTGGTTAACATTCAGCGGAAAATGAACGCCTCCTAACTTACACAGTTCTCTTCTAAACCACGTTTACTTGGTTTCTTTTTTTCCTCTAATCACTTTCAAGGAAATTCTTATGAGATGCAATTTATAAATCATTAGATTCCATGCGCAACTAGCATGTTTTCTTCATAGAGGTAAGTATTTAACGTAACATGCTAACAAGTTATATGAATTAGATGTATGATTTGGCAAGTCTCTCAAACACGTGTCTGATTGTAATCCCTCACGTTTCTGGGTCAGTTGTCTGATTGATATACATAACATGTGTCTTGGTCACATCTCTGATTGTTATTCATGACATGTTTGATTGCTATCTATGATACGTGTCTGATTCAAATGTCCGATTATCAAATTTCACATCTAATCAACATTTGCAAAATACAGGATGTCCAAGAATTTTGGAAACACTTTTGAAATATCATATCGAGAAAATCGTTTAACATAAGAACACACGATCTATTCCACGTGCAAGAATACTTTTTCTTTTCTTCTTTTTTTTTTTTTTTACTAACATAAAATAGTTCAACATGTGCACCACGAATTACACACAGGATGTCCAGTGTGTCCCCAATCTCCTGCCAAGAGCTTTGTGATATCTTCTTGGATACGTTGACGTAATATGTCCTTACTCGCAACCTTAATAATGTAAGCCATGTTCTTTGAAGCCCCATAAAACAATTCATAGGAATAATATCTAGAGAACGAGAGTGTCAGCTGATCCATACTCAATCCATCGATCGGAATATGTCGTATTGGAATAACATGTTAACAACATTTCTCAGTGCTGTGCACAAACTTTAGAGTTTATTCTTGCCCGTGCTACAAAATCGTGTGTCTCCATATTAAACGGTTTTCCCGGTATGATTTCTCAAACGCATTTCCAAAATTCTTAGACACCCTGTGCTAGTGCGTAATGCTGCTCTGTTGTACCATGATTTTCATATAATTTCAGAATGATACCACATAACATATTTCTTATTTTTGCATTATTTCCTCTTCAAAATACAACTGTTTTTTCTATATCACCACCGACTCGTATTCAAGATAGTACCGTTACTTTACATCAACATCTTTAAGATAATACTGTTTTTCTATATTGACACCTATTCACATTCAAGATAACACTTTTATTATATTTCAACATTTCTACACCTGCAAGATAATACTTTTATGTTATTACAAATTTCTACACCTTCAAGATAATAAATTTATGCTCATTTAATGTCGTTTACTTTTATGATAATACTATTACTCTCATTCATCATCTTTCTACTTCCAAGATAATAGTCTCGAGCTATCTTTTCACACTTATTTATTCCATCATCTCAAGGATATTGTTTCTCTTCAATATCTTTCTAATTCTCTTTAAATTTTGTTCTTCTACTTTATATTTTGGCAGAATGCCATCTAATCTGGTATAGTGTTAAAAGTATTTTGTGTTGACAACGATCATGTTTCTTATTCTGTTAATCTCCCACTATCATTTGTCTGCTAAACTTCAAAGTCTATTAGTTTAACACAACTAAGAGATAGCTAACGCGCTAGCTGATCACTGTCTGTAATCACCTTAAAGTTATAAATATATATATACTCTATTCAAAACGATATAGATAAAAGTAAAGTTTAATTGAGAGATCAAATCTCAAAATTCAACAAACTAGTAGAAATGCACAATTCTTCTCAATTATAAACACAAAAAAGACGTAATCTGAAATGTTTCTTTAATCTAAATACGTATTGAGACTTATTAACTTTCCTTTGAAACCCTTCAGGAACTTTGGAAAATTAACAGTCGCTATTAACTGTCGGAAAGAACCAGACAGTTCGAAAACAACGGAAATTAAGAATGATCGTATCAAGAACTGCATAAACAAAAAACTAAAATCCACGGAGACGTTTGATATTATCTTCTAATCCCCAGATAGTGATCAGATTTTGGTCAATCCACTTCCAAAATACTAACATTAGCATTTCATCGCAAGTCTCTAAAATCGCTCAATGTGTCAATATCGTCTGAACGAACCAGAAATAATTTGCTTTGATCGCAAACGCCGATGCTTTAGACTAATTAGATTTTTTAGCAAAAATTCAAAAAAAAATGATTTAACTATCAACTTGTCTTTGCACTTGTCATCTAATAAGTTCTGTTAATCTGGTGTTTTCAGCTTGAACAGAGCACCTTATGCAGTACATGGACTGAAAGTGTAATCTGAGACCCCATGGTGCAGGTATAGACGACATTAACTTAGAATCGCTGAACAGAGTGACTGTAACCACTCAGAAGCTCTTGCCGTCTACGTCATTAATCTTAACAACAGGTACCTAACTGATACGTTTAAAATGTGGCCACAGTGTTAAACTTTGGCATGTTTGGATAAAATAAAATACGCGGCTTAGCTAACTAATGAATGAATATTTGCTGTAAATTTTTATCAATGCTATAAGTGTAGCTATCAGTTTGGCCGCCACTTTTGATTTCATTCCTTTAAGTCACACACCCATTCCTTTTCTAGCCGCACATTTTTTCACACCTAAGGTGTTTTTGATTAGATATCATGACTTTTTTGTCAATACACACCAACAAACCACACCAAATAAGAAAATGACACTCGATAGTAACCAACATTAGCTTTAGGATCGCAACCCTATTATTCGGAACAGACCTTTACTTTACAGAACCAACTAGATTCTTTAAAGTATATGGTGGTAGTTTTCCTCTCTAATAGCTTTCTTTATAGTGAAGCCATGGAATTTAGAATAACAGTTCTTGTCATCACCACCGTGCAATTGGTACCCCCGTATCAAGCTATTTATGCTAATTGCTTAAGCTAATATCACGTGACGCTAAACATTCTTTATTTAAGATAATCTCATAAAATGTAGTAAATTTGTGACGAACAGTTGGCAATGAATAATCAATAATAACCGTCCACACCTTGAAGTAGAAACTGCTAAATTAGTTTGTTTGGCCTGACCAGTACTTATATATCTGCACATCCTTTCAGTTTATAGTTTTGCTGCTCTAAATCAGCCGCCATTAATCGGAATGACAAAAAAAAAAACTAAAAACTGTCTACTTTTACTCTTAGGTGAAGCTGTAGTAAAAAGGTTAGCCCGATAACTCACGTGACTTTTTGCGTAGGTTTGCACAACATTTTCGTAAATTTGAGCGATTTTTGTTAATTAACTTGGCTTATATTTAGCTTAAATAAGACTCCTAATTGTAGGTTGTAAAGATCTGTCAATGTACCAAATTTGAAACGAATCCATAAAAATTAAGAATGTTTTTCTATCAAATGTAATTTCCGTATTTTTAGTGCGAAGAGAAAAATAGGAAGAAACTCAATCACAGTTACAGATGTTATACCTAAGTTATTTCTTAACGGATTGCATTGAAAGTTGCTGTGTGAAGTAGCCTGTAGACAGTGTAGAACATATGTACTGAAAATATGGGATAGTTTGGATTACCACAGTCCGAGCTACAGTAGGTGGAAAATCGCTAAACTATCACTCCTATTAATAACACACTGTGTGCCCTGCAGGTTGTTTTTCGTTTGTTTGTTTTTTGGCTGCCAGAGACCATCCGTGTGTCTTGATTTTGAAAAAGTAAATGATAGAAAACCAATATGTCCAATAAAATTCAGCTGTTAACTGAATGAAAAAAAAATTAACAGCACCAAGCTATTCAAAAAGTCTGATAAATGCAATTTCTCCAAGGAAAACCAATTATCAACCTATTGAAAATAAAAATAAACAATAAATAAAATTTGCACAGACATTCAGCTATCAACCTACTTAAAAACAGTTGTAATAAAATAGCAGGGTTTCCAGAAGTGTTCTGTTTCAAGAGTAAATATTACAAAAATTAAGAATAACAAATATTTTTAGCCGCGGCATTGCGGCTCATAGAACGGCTATGGGGTTTGTTTGTTTTTTCAAGTGTAAACTTCTAGCTCATAGCTCCGTCATTTCTTGACCAATTTGAGATATAAATTATAATTTTGGACTCAGGAAGTCAAGCCCTTTCGATTGATGTATTTGACCATGCCCAAAGTCTCATAGATTAATTTAATCTGATTCTGCGTAAAAGAATTTGAATTTGAAGGTAGATTGGTAGAGATCCTGATGAGTAATAAAATCGAATCGGGTAAACGCGCGCCCCACGCTTGGTATTGCTGGCGCATAAAAATATAGCTAATAAAAAAGGTCTGATAGATTAATTTACTCTAATCCTGCCTAAAAGATTTTCACGTTCCGCTGCTATTGATGATTCCCTCTTGCTATTTCTTGTTTTTGAAGTTCATATGTCATGCTGGGTCGTAGCCTACACAATGCATAATTCTTCTCGTGATTCATAGCATGCGCACGTTTTATTGACGTCACGTCCCTTATGTGACGTCATTTTAGTGTCTACTGTCTGACTTAAATTAGCTATACCTCTATGAAGAACAGAAAACCAAACTATCAGCTTTTTCAAAAAACGTGATTAATCCCAATTGTCCTAGCAAGTTCATCTGTAAACCAACTAAGAAAACAATTAATTAATCCGTTATCAACTTATTACTAAATACAGCTGATAAGCAACCTTGAACGTACTCTAAAAACAAATGATAAATTTTATTTGGAGAGAAAAAGACAATCAATGAACTCATCTTGTCCAAGAAAATTCAGCTATACTAGTGAAAAACCAGTGATAAATCCGTATTTGTTTCATAAAATTCAGTAATCAGTTTTTGAGAAAGCAGTTACCAAAACCTTTAAAAAATAGGTGGTAAATCAACTGTCAACCTCTTTAAAAAATAAACGATAGATTCAACTTTCCCAACGAAAATCAGTCATCAACTTACTGATAAATTAGCAGATAAATCTGACTTGCAGAAAAATTCCTTTGAATGTACAGAAAAATAGTCTATGAGTGGAAATTAGAAAATAAAACTCAGGTACTGAACTACTTAGAAAATAGTTGATGAATCAGCTATCAACGTATTTAAAGAACAACAGATGATAAACCCATTCAGTTAAAAAAACTCAGCTATCAGCTCTTTTAATTTAATAGCTGATAAATCCAAGTAGTCTAGAAACTCACATTCATTAAGCAGCTGACATAACAACTTGTCTAAGAGAATTCAAACTTTCTAAAACTTTCAACTATGAACATACTGACAAAAACAATCAATATATTTAAGTTGTGCAAGAAAATTGAGCTATCGATCCATGATAAATTGGTGGGAAGCTCAGAAGGATCAGACTATTTAAAGACCAACAGATAAACCAGTCATTATCAATACTGAAAAAACAGTTTGTAAATTCAGTTACCCCATAAAAATTGAGAAACCGATCTATTGGTAAAACAGCTGATAAATTCACCTTACCCAATAAACCTCATCTATCAACCTATGTCGAAAACAGTAAGTCAATTATCAATCTTTTAAGAGAACAGCTGATAAATCAACTATCAACACACCATAAGTACCGCCAAATATAATTGTAAACAAAAAATAGCTATAAATATATTGAAAAATACAATCGATAAATCTGTCTTGTCCAAGAAAGGTCAGTTATTAGGCTGTAAAGAAAACATACACTAAATTTATACTGTCCAAAAATAATTTACTAACACTCTATTGAAAGATCAGCCAATAAATTTAACTTGCTCAAGAAAATTCAGTTATAAGTCTATTGAAAGAACAGTTGTAATTCAAACTATAAAACAAACAGCCGATAAATCCAACTTACAGAGAAATTTAAGTATCGTCGTTTCGAAACAAACAGTTGATGTTAAAATAACTTTGAAAACTGAAGGAAGAATTAAATCGTTTGTCACTAGAGACGTTATTAAACTTAAAATAAACAACGGAGTGTTGGTAATAGGGAGAACAAAGCCATTGTCACGCACCTTCAACGCAAAAAAAACCACCTCGTGATAATATTGACAACTTGAGTAAGTTTAAACTGTTTGCTTTTTGTTCGTTTGTAATTTAACATAAAGCTATACAATGAGCTACCTTTGTTGTGCATACCACTGGTATCGAAACCCGGTGTTTAGCGTTATAAACCTTCAGATTTACCGTTGAGATACTGGGGGCGTTTGATTTGTCTGTTTGTAATTAAGCATAAAGCTCTGTCCACCACGGTTATTGAAACCCGATTTCTAGTGTTGTAAGTCCGGAGATGTACCGTTGTGCCACTGGGGGGCATGGAGCGTTGGAATTGTATACTAATAGAAACGCTGTTAAACTGAACTGGGAAAAGAGATTATTTATACAATTCAAAATGTAATTGTTTAAAACTATTCTGATCCCCAGGTGGGTAAGTGGTAGGTTTGCATACTTACAACGGTAAAGTCGAGGGTTCGATTCCTCACGTTGGACAGCGCGCAAATAACCCCTTTTGTAGCGCTACACATTAATTCAACAGCAACTTAAACTATTCCGCTTTTTAATGGAATCTGGATGTTACTAAACAACCTCGTGATGTCAGAAATAACCACATGAATCGTTTTAGTTTTTTCACTTTATCACACTGGTAAATAAACATTTTTGTAGTTACTAATACAGAAAAAAATGTATCAATGGTACAATTTTCATTTCATAAGCCACTAGGTTGTTCTGTAAGCAACAAAATTTCGGTCTACAAACTAATTTTTAGAGTAAAAAAAGAATAATAAGCACAATAATTGAGAATATTAGATTGAATTATTCCATGAACTGGTTGAAAATAATCTCTAACAAATTTCACATTTTATTTCTTCTTGTCAAAAAATGTCTTTGTATCACAAGTAAATCCATCACTTGTGTACTTCTTTCACTGAGCTTAATTCTATATTAAATCGAATTACAAAAAAAAGCAAACTTGATGAGAATCATAAAAAAAAGTGTTTGTAAATTAAGTAAAACAAACTGAGTTGAAAATTCTCTTTAGTTTATTTTTGGTAGACTAGAGTATTTGAAAAGTTTTAAAGATGCCTGATCCGTGCTTGGACTAGAACTGGTACTTGTTACCATGTAAGATGATATCAATATTCTCGGTACCGCCTTCAGAAACCGTTGTTAATTTCATCTTAAGCACGAAATTATTAATTGAAGCTCTCGGCTTGAGATGCTTTCTGCTGTCGTTCCTAGTGTTTATCTTGTCAAGCCTTCGAAAAATCGATCATTGTTCTCTCAGTTCACACTTTTTGTTGCTTTTTTTTTCCTGTTCCTTGTTGTCGCAGGAGTGTTTCTAACACCTGTAATGACTTCAAAATAGCCTTCGAGAATACGTCAAGTTGTTAATTTTTGTGTAAATGTGTAGCTGTTATCTATTATGAACACTATTTAGCTTTTAACTCTCTTCATCAATAAGTCTTGATTATATCTAGTTATTAACCACCATTAATACATCTAGCTAGTAAGCATTGTGAATATGTCTTGTTGTTAACCCTAGTGAATATGTCTAACTATTAGCCTTCGTAACTACGTCTAGCTGTTAGCATTCGCGAATAACTTTAGTGTTAATGTTAACCCTGATCAATACGTCTAACATTTAACCTTCAAGAATACGTCTGGCTATTAAATCTCGAGAATAACATTAGTGGTAATGTTGACCCTCCTCAATACGTCTACCTTTTAACCCTAAAGAATACATCTAGCTGTTAACACTCGTAACTAAGTCTAGGTTTTAACCCTTGAAAATACATCTACCTGCTAGCCTTGTGAATATGTCTAATTCTTAATTCTCTAGAATATGTCTAGATGTAAATCCTCGTGAATATATCTGGTTATTAATCATAAAAACCTCTGTCTTTAACTCTTATGAATATATCTAGCTTATATTTCTCATAATTAGATTTAGCTGTTAATCCACGTGAATATGTCTATTAACTATTATGGATTTGTGTACTTGTTATACCTTTTTGAATAAGTCTAGCTGATATATGTCGTGAATACATCTTCCTGTAAGTCTTCATGTGCGTGTATAGCTGTTAGTGCTCTTGAATACATCTATCATCTTTCGGATGTATCTCTATCTCTACATATGGGAAACTGGTTAGCATTTGGTTGTCGAAATTAAAATTCAATAAGCAAATACTATGGCTACAACACTTTTATAGCTTAAAAACGAATGTATCTTTATTTAAATGCATTCAATACAATTTTCAAAATTTTCATAAAGCTTGTTTGTGCTTTGTTAAACATTTCATAAAAACAGGATGTACCCAGCTGTGAACAACTCTAATTACATCCTAGACAGTAACACATGCTGTATTAGGTCGGTACACTATATAAGTCGTTAATCACTTCTTCACCAGCTCTAGCATCTTAAACCAGTTTAAACCAGTGAAGCCTGTGTTGGTTCTAGCCACTATTTTAGGTAAGCAAGGCAACAAGTTTGCATCCAAAAGCACCGCGGCCAGCTCAGGTCATGGCTTGGTACTTGCCTATAAAATTGAGTATTTTAATAGACACTAATGGTATCACAGCTTTGTTGGATTTTGAAGTGTATCAGGTATTCTGAGTGAATCCACTTCTGTGACTAGTCAATAGTACTCACCACTAACTTTTCTGTGACCAATGAACACATGCCTTTGGCTATTGGGTATTCCCTTGCAGAACAAAGTCATTGTCTCTGACTTTGGACTGAGCATGGTATCACAGGGATGTACTGGATGCAGAAGTTGTCCAAGTTGCCTCTAAAACATGTCAGCTACCATCGAATGTTGACCTGCCAGAAACCAGACTGCATAAGTTTGTGGTGAGTAGTGTGTCTTAGTGTCTTCGATTGTATAAGTGGTTTTCTATAATGTAATTTGAGTTCAGTTTAGTATGTTGCTACTATCTGTTGTGGTGATAAACCTAATACACCAAACACAATGTTTTATGTCCAGAAACCTAACTGTACTTGCTTGGACAGTTATTACGTCGGACGACAAATTTATTTCAGTTTTGGTTAATATTTTTGGACAGATAATTATTTAGCTTTCAGCTGATATGTTTATTAGCATCATGATTAAGACAGACATTACTGAATTTGTCTGTACAGCTATAACTGCTTCAGCTTCAGCCACACTACATCCAAGAGTAAACATCCAGTTACCAGTGTATTATGATAGCTGATCGAACACTGTGCAAATAATTTAAATTCACAACAATGGCATGAAGTTAATAGGTTATTGGAGGCATTTGTCAAAATGTTTGTGAGGTCAATTTGCTTCCCGAGTAGAGCAACAGTCCCTTATAATCACATAAAAAAAGATGGTGTGCAATCAATGAAACAACCACTGTGTAGAATCCAACATGGTGCAAAAGATCTTGTCAGTTGTCAAATAGAGTGAATATTAAAATATGGAGTAATATAACCTTTATATAATGCTTAACTGTCTCTAGTAATGATATTGAAGAGGGAAGGAATACATTGATTCCTTTCTTTGGATAAACACGTTTCGGAGGTCTCATCTATTTGAATGCCTTTTTAATTATAAACACACATTTTAGTTTGCTGCTGGGAAGGATGATGTGTTATTGGTAAAATGAGGCTAGACTGGAGAAGAATTTAGGAAATATGTGCTTATGTATATGCTTGTGGAAGTTTTCGGTCATAATGTGGCCAGAGATCCTGCAAAGATTATAGCAATTCAAGACTGGCTCCAGTCTATAAGTAAAAGAGAATTTCGAAGCTTTACAAGTTTTGTATTGCTGTTTTATGGACAACATCTTTAGTATAGCTGCACTGTTGTCTGCCTTGAGTCATCTGCATTTCAGACGGGTTGAAGACTGCGACCAAACATTTTTTGTAATGCAGGGGTTTTAGATTATCCATTTATCCTGAATGAGTTATACAAACAGCCAAGTATCTGCTTGCAAGCTGTTTAATTCTTGACCAAACTCAATGGGATGAACACTTGCCATACTTCGTGATAGTGTAATAGGCAATAAAGCAGCAGTCGACTGGTTGTTCACCAGACTAATAATGTTGAAACATGAAATTCAAATGGAAGTGAGATATTATCTACCTCCAATGAATATAGGACAAAGTAGCTACAATAACATTTGAAAAGACTAAGATCTGCGTTATGTGATGCATATGCATTTGCATATAAGATGAGTAAAGTGTCCTTATACCAAGAGAGAGATGTTTTGACAAGACAGTTCAGGAACGAATGTTGAAGACTAGTGGCTGGATTTAGCCTTGATATGTGCCTATAAAACATAAGCAATTTTGGTCTGTCTGGACTGTTCCTCATATTACTCTATGCAACTCGATCTGTCAAATTATGTGTTGTGAAGTGGAACATAAAAGTGTGCTTAACACGATAACACACTTTGCTACAGACAATCCTCTGGTGCACTGATATAGCCAAGAATCATAGTTTCAGGAGAATGAGAGCACTGTTTTTAAGATCTCGATGTAGCTGATGATGAGGAAGATAGTAAAGTACCGCTGAGGCTTTTCACAATAGGTGAAAAGAAGAAGAGTCAACAGTAGGTTAGTTCGTCTGTTTGAAACAAAAACTGTGACATCGAAATCAACCCCAAATTGATATAACTGGAGTTGAAACCAGTCAGTAATTATGTTGACGGTAGATGTCAATAACTGAGATAAATGAAAGATCCAAATGCTAAAGGAGTTGCACCACTGTCCAAGTTATCAAGTGGAGTTTCATGGTAAAATATCTCTGTGATGTTTTATGTTAGTCACTGAACTTCAGAAATTTGGACAGTTGCGTCATTTAGCTCAACAATGCAAACGATTTAGTGATCCTTACTTTCAAAGCTATATAGTGGAATGATGCATTTTTTCTGTGAAGCAGACTATATGAGACTCACTATCTCACTACAGTTAAGGTGGCTGCAACTATTATACTTTAACCCTAGAGCACTGATGGCTCGTGTGATTGCTAAGATTGCTAGGCACTTTGAGACACCAATAAGTTTAAAATATTTTGTGATATTTACTCTCAAAGCATACAATTTGAGTTTTATTTAGAACATTAGTATTTATTTACATAAGAGACTGCCTGGGATTTTTGTATATAAGTGTGCATGCAATGTCAGATTGTATTTACACATAAGACCTTACCTTTAGGTCTGTTAACTCTGTGCCAATCATTGAGGCGTAAGTACAGAATTTAATATCTTGAACTGCTCAATAAGTAACTTAAACTGTAACAAATCATGGTACAAACTTCTTGTTCCATTATATTTGGTCCAAGTAAGATTTCTCCTGATGTTAGCTTAATGTATTCCTGACCTATGGATGTGATACCATAACAAAGGTCATGACTGCTGGCAGTCAACTATAACAGTGAAGATGAGATAAGTATTGTCCTTGTATTTGACGAACATCAATCTGTTTTATATTAAAATGTACTGTTGAAAAGAGTTGCTTTGGTACAAGCAATAACTTTCCCTGGAGCAGGACAATTTTATGTACTGGCCTTAAGAAACCTATATGGATAGGACATACACGGGGGCTACGTAAAATGCAGCTATAATGGGGCGTGTGCCTGTACCAGTTATGAGAAATGTTGCTTTTTTTTCTTACTTATAGCCTGTTCATAATATTTCCCTAGAAAAATTCGATTGTACATGCAAGTTTCGATAACCAATCCTTTGTCCCTAGTTAAACTTTTAACCTTCCAGAAGCTGAATAAAATAAACGTTTTCAACTCTAATCCTTGTTGTGTATAACCGAGGTTTAGACTACTGTTTGATCACCTACCGCTAAGATGGACAGATCATCTATTACCCAACTCAGTTACAACTATCAATGGGACTGTACTCTGCTGTTGTTTTCAGCTATTAATGAGAATGACGGCGCCAGTCAGCAATGCCCATCGCCACAATGACTTTGGTGGTTTTTTGTTTGAACGGAATAGCCGAGTTAACTGTCACTTTTATAAGGCGTTTACAGCTAAAAGCACGAAGCATATTCAGCAGCATCACTCCTCGAACCCCAGACCTTTCGATCCGCAGACCGGCATACTAAACCACAAGTGTAGTAGTTAAAATGTGTTTGTACAAATTCAAAATGTAAAAGTAAAACAATGCAAGATTAAAAACTTGTATCCTTAAAATGATTTATGAAAATTTTATATGTCTAAAAGATGAAAGCATACGAAAATTAAAACATAAAATATTGTACGCTTTGGATAAAAAATATGCAAAGTTGAAACTAGGAATTATCAAACTTGAAACACAATCTATGTACAGTTTAAACTGAATATTTTGTTTATCATTAAGATGTAAACACGTAAATACTAGCAACCTAATACGTCAAACTGTCGAGGATTTTCATAGTTAAAACGTGAAAATTTTCAAATCCAAGTGTCATAAATGTGTGTAAAATTTAAAGGTATGAAATTGTATGTATTGCATTAAAAAAGTTCCTTGGGGATAAACGTAAGAGTTTGTATGCTTTAGATATGGTTAAAAGATAAAGTGTATAGATACTTGAAGTAAGAAAGTGTACAGAACTAAAATTCAAAGTGTTTAGATACTTGAAGTAGGAAAGTATATAGAACTAAAAGTCAAAGTGTTTACATGCTTAAAATTAGAAAGTGTATAGAACTAAAAGTCAAAGTTTTTACATAATTAAAGTACGAAAGCGTATAGAACTAAAAGTCAAAGTGTTTACATGCTTAAAATTGGAAAGTGTATGGAACTAAAAGTTAAAGTGTATATATATATATATATACTTGAAGTACGAACGTGTATAGAACTAAAAGTCAAAGTGTTTACATACTTGAAGTAGGAAAGTGTATAGAGCTAAAAGTCAAAGTGTTTGTTTGTAATTAAGCACAAAGCAACTCAATGGTCTATCTATGCTCTGCCCACGACGGGTATCGAAACCCTGATTCTAGCGTTGTAAGTTTACAGACATACCACTGTGCCACTGTGGGCAAGCCAAAATGTTTACATAATTAAAGTACGAAAGTGTATAGAACTAAAAGTCAAAGTGGTAGGAAAGTGTATAGAACTAAAATTCGAAGTGTTTACATACTTGAAGTAGGAAAGTGTATGGAAATAAAAGTTAAAGTGTATAGATACTTGAGGTAGGAAAGTGTATAGAACTAAAAGTTAAAGTGTATAGATACTTGAAGTAAGAAAGTGTACAGAACTAAAAGTCAAAGTGTTTACATACTTGAAGTAGGAAAGTGTATAGAACCAAAAGTCAAAGTGTTTATGTACTTGGAGTAAGAACTAAATGTCAGTGTTTACATACTTGAAATAAGAAAGTGTACTGAAGTAAAGGCGAAGTAGATGAGGTTTGAAGTGTTCAACAACCACCACCTCCAAAATCCATTGTGTCGTTTATCTTTATAAGAATAATTGCTAAAACTGGCAACAATTATTTTCTGTTGTTCATAAAAAATAAAAACATTTACGACCTCAATTAACCCAATATTGTTGCTTCTTATCATTTTCTAGGAAATGTAAAAAAATGTGTTGGTGGCTAGTTCTCTCCCCCAGCTTGAACGAGGGAACATTCTTACCCACCCTTATCCATAGATATACCAATACCAATCCACGTCAGCACTCCCTGGATAAAATCCTTAATGTGCCTCTAAGGAAACTACGTAGAACTATAAGTCGAAAGGTATATGATAACTAACAATATTAAGTTTATATACTTGAAGTGCATCGAATTAAAAACATTGATATTTACAAGGTTATGTAGCTGAAAGTCTCCTGGCTTGTATATTTCAGATATAACTGTGTCCAAAGTTAAAATATGTGAATAACTGTATTTATATTAGAACTAAAAGTCGAGAATTTATATTTTAGGTAATTGAATGTTTGGTATGTAAAATATAAAGGTCTAGTATATAAAACTACTTCGTCTATAGTGTATAACGATATAAACATAAATTTATGAGTTTTATTTTAACTTAAAAGCTTGGGACGAATAAACATTAATAAAAATCAAAAGAGTACATAGAACTAAAATTATTTTTTTTATCTGTACCTGCAATATGTAAGTGTATAAAACTAAAAGTATGTAGTTTACAGGTTTAAGATATAAATATGTAAAATAAAAAATGTAAAAGATATAAGCCTAAAATATGAAGTTTGTAACTCTAAAAGGTGAGTTTTCGTGCTTTAAAGTATTTGTAATCTATTTCTTCTTTACATTAGACATCTCTGAATTGAATGAATTGTTAAAGGATTTTTATGATAAGTACTTTATACAATTTTTTATTATAGGAAATATTTTTGTCTTTTATCATGTTGAAAAATAGAGGTGTCATGGCGCCTTGTGTTTGTCCAATAGTTAGTTTTTGTTGTATCAAAACTAAAACTAGATCGTGATTAAAGTTTTCATTTAGATTTTCTGTTTAAAAGTAAAGTAAGATCAAGGACGATCCTGTAGGAGAAATATTAGGCTTTTAATGTGCAGATATTATGATCGTAACTTTTTTATAACTTAGAAAGCAAATGGATTGGGTTTATTCAAGTGTATTAAGGTAAAAAATAAACTTTTCGTTCAGGTTGTCTTTATTCATTAGACATTGTACGTGAACAGATGCTTCCAACCCTGAAAGGCACTAATCATGACTCTGCGTTGTCACACACAGCCATAGATGCAGGTATGTTTGTTTTAGTGTGTGACCAGTACATTAAATAAGTCTTTGGTTTTACCTCACAGCCTACTTTTCCTTTCTTGTGAGATAGCGAATTTTATTTTATTTTTCTTTGTTATGGTTTTATTAATAGTTCATTTATTATTCCTTTTGTCGTTTGGTTTATGTATGAAATTTTAGCTACATTAAAACGCTAACTGACCCTCTAGATGATCACGTTTATTTTGAGTAAATATGTATGTATTATCAAACTGACACCAGCTTCCCTGGCGGGACGTACAAATATTATTAATGTAGCAAAAGATTATGTAAATCTATGATCACATGAGATGCGCTCTCGTGACCTAAGCAGGGAATAAATAAGCTTCATAAACAGAGTCACGAATTATTTAGTGAACGATATAATTAGTGAATTATAACTGTTTGTCATACAATATTGTTATTGATACAGAAAAGTGATCTTGAAATATTGTGTTGTTGTTTTCTGGAATTAAGTTTTTCGTCTTCTGGTTCTTTTTCCTGGTTCCATTATTTGAAATAATTAATATTGATATTTATGTGTTATCGTTCATTAATTAGTATCAAGTCCTGGCCAGGCACGTGTTTATTATAAATTGCTGTTGTTGTTGTTGTTGTT
>NW_013667338.1:178579-191976 GCF_000517525.1 Limulus polyphemus | reverse complement strand
CTTATTTGTAATGGCGTGTTATTTTAGTCCGTTATATCCTTAAACAGGTAAAATGCTCTACTGAAAAGAATGGCATAACTTGAACTTAAATATAGGTCTAGTCAAAACTAGTATTAACTTCAGAACAATCTTTGTCTTGGTTGGTGTCAATTGTCCTAATTTTGTTTTTAGTTCATATATATATATATATATATATATATATATACAGAAAACCTACTTAGTTGCTAGTCACAAAGCTACAAGGATCATTTTGTGTATAATTATCAATACAGTATTTTCCTCCTTACAAATTCAAACAACTATGTCTGTCTCTTTTCTTTTGATCAAGTTTGTCTTAATCAAACTATACGTACATTTCTTGACTGCTTTAGTTTTTAAGGATTTAATCTATTCGAGGAAGTGTCTCGAAAATGAAATGAATCTGACAAAAATAATGTTTCTAAAATAGACTTTCTAAGTACACTACACTTTAAATCAGATTAGTACTATCATAACATACAAAACGGTTTTGTTTTGATTTTTAACTTTTCTAGAGTTAGTACTTAAAAATAATGTATCTAAAAGATCATATTATAATCACACAAAATGAGACCAGAATTTCCACACAACAATGTTTCTACAAGGTTATTCTCGCACTTTATACGATTGATTTGTATATGTTATTGCAGTGGCGTGTAAACCCACATGCCAGCCATAGTACCATGCAACATGTTCAACACCCCTATGTATCTTGTCCACGGCAAATTCCAATTAATTCGATAATGCCATTCCGCCTGGATGGACTAAAACTGAAGAGATCTAAAAAGGGATTTCCGAAGATAAATATTAATATAAGGAGATTATTAAACGGTGTCGAGCCAAGGGCACAACATTTCAAAGAAGGAAGACTTCAATTTTCTTCTTGGAAGCAGAAAACTTATCCAGAAGAGCAGTTAGGAGAGCAATGGGTCTGAAAACACGCCTCATTCCAGTCTGTACATGACTGAGAACGTTATATTAAAATAATTTTAAGCATGCAAATCACGTGACAACCACAGCTCGAAACGTTATTTTCGTGTTCACCAATAAAATTATCTTAATATGGAGAGCTTTTCATCATTATTATATTTTCTATGTTACATTTTGTAATTTCCTCGCCCACGCAATTCTTTTATTACTGTCTAATAAGAACTGTAATGTTTTATAACGTATTAATTGTAATATATTAATTACTATAAACTCTTCTGTCAAAGTATTGAACTTTTAACGATTATTAAGTCAATATTTCACAGGTTGTTAAAAGATTTAATTATTTTTTTACATTAAAGTTCAGTGTTACCGTTTAAACAGTGCACATTTCCGTACAGTATATTTTAAAATCAAATAATTGAATGCTTACTCAATATCAGAGAAAAAGTTATTCTTCTTTCAATTAATCTTTGTTTGTGATAACAAGTTATGTTATTAATGAAAATCGTGGCTTTTACGTCACATTACTCTTCGTAACAAGGCTGCTTCGTAGAAGAACGTATAAGAGAAAAAAATGAGGAAGCAGAAATATCATCCGTGGTCGTTATTCGTGAAATCATCGTCCTTTTTCTTCTATCTAAATCAGACAAGTCAGGCGAGACAAGGGACTGTCAGAAACGTTCGTACTGAACCATTACAGAGTAGACAAGATTAGATAGACTTCAAGAACTGAAACACAGACGTTTTCACATGAACATCTGGTTTTCAGAAAGACTTGCTGGAAAACTATGCATTCGTTCCAGTATCTGGAATAAATAGAAAGTGGCAGATTTTACAAGTTGGAATCTTTCGTTTGTTGGCGGTAGTTTTACAATATTACTTTAAATTCCATTTTAAATACTAACCTAACTTTTAGTGCAATATATTCCAAATATTTGGAAACTTAAAAATTCAATTTCTCTAAGCTTTTGAAATCTCATTACATAAGATAACAAAGTGTTAAAAAGAGTAACAACTAGTTGTACATTAGATGTCATAATTTCTTTAAGTAAAACGTTTCATTCAACGTGTTTTAAAAAATATGTAGTTTATTTTGGTGGTTAGTATGAATATCTTTTTAATTATGAAGTATGAATATCTTTTTAATTATGAAGTATGAATATCTTGTTAATTATGAAGTATGAATATCTTTTTAATTATGAAGTATGAATATCTTGTTAATTATGAAGTATGAATATCTTTTTAATTATGAAGTATGAATATTTTTTTAACTTGTCTAATAGATGTAGTCACGTTGCAATATCGTTCAATGTAGTTTTTTGTATAGTATAAACATTGATTAACCTAGCCTTATAAACATTAAATGGGAGAATCCTACAATAGTTCTTTGAATAATAACTTGCCAAACAGATGTAGTCACGTGATGGTATCATTTGATGTAGTGTTTGAATAGTACAAACATTGATTAATATTAAGTTGGTTTACGCCAACTAAACAGACATTATAATCCTAGTGTTTAAGTAAGTTCCATGCACTAAATTCTGGGTTCCTTTACGTGAGATTGGTCTGTTTGAGTATTCGTAGATATTATGTATTGTGAACTTAGCTACTGAATTAAATGGATACAAATCAATGTGAGAATATTAAAAATATATAGCATTAAATACTCAAGATAGAAAAAAATGCGGCTGCAAGTAAAATACCTGGTAGGTTCTCTAACATTATAAGGAATAAAATTAAAGAAAATAATTTCAAACTTAAGAAGCTAAAATTGAATGCTATCACGAAAGACTTAGAAGAATATAGAGAATCAAGAGAGTTGGTTAAACAGGACATTAGGCAATAGAAGAGAGAATATGAAAAAGTGTTGTAATTTCTACTTTTAATGTTATATTTTACTTGTTTTTTAGAGGAAGCTGTTAACATAATGATGACGCTAGATTTATAAAGTTTATAAAGTAGTCCTAAAATACTTTCAATGTTCATGAATATTAATGATCGAAATTTTGCGAGATATCTAGAAACAAGGATATATCATAGATACGAGAATCAGTGATGCATTAAGTCAGTTTTTAGTTCGTACAGTGATCGAGCTATTAACGTAGTATTCAGATCATTGTTAGATATCGTGTATATTCAGTAACTCGATCGATTAACCGTGAAACTGTACAAGTAAGATTGTTTGTATATCAGCATAATTTCATTAACGAGTAACTTTCTATTGATATAGAAAATGCTATTTGTAAACTAAGGCCTACAACTGTGTAAAAGTGATAGCAGTCTATAAAAGTTAAGTTATTGTTACGTGGACTGAACTTCTCATTCTTTTCACCATATAATTTAAAAGAATCCGCCCAACAAAAGAAAGCATCACAACAAAAGCTGGTGAAAATGTAAAAAATATATTCAGGATAAGCAAAATATTTGGAAGGGAGTGAGGTCTTTAAGAAATTATAGAAGAAGGCTTATTACGAATGATTAATGCAATGGCTAGATTACTAAGTTTTACATTTTCTTTAGTTTTTTACTAATGAAGAGTTAAGCAGTATTCCTCATCCTAAACACTTGCCTGAGGGAAACATAGATGTTGAACAAGATTATCACATTAATTCTGAGCTTGTTAAGAAGAAAATTGGAAGTTTAAAGAATGACAAGACTCTTATACCAGATAATATTTCCCCGAATGTTTTGAAGAACGTTAAGGATTTCAATGAACAGGTACTCACTTGCTAATATTTTTGTAAATCCTTGAATAATTGGCAGATACCAGAGGATTGAAAGTTAGCTAGAGTTTCTCCTTTTTTTAAAGCTATATTACTCTTACATCAATGGTGGGAAACGTTTTTGAAAGCTTGATAAAAATTATTTGCAAAATCATTTGACAAAGTTTAAAATTTTGTTGGATAATCAATATGGTTTCACTGTGGCAAAATCTTGCCTTACTAAACTATTGACATTTTTGACGAACTTACTACTTATGTTGATGAGGATAAAAGTATGGATTTGTGTATATCGAATTTTCAGAAAGCATTTGATAAGGTGTCACATACAAAGCTTGTTTAAAAGGTATCTCTGTGGATGTAGGTAATAAGTTGGCTCGTTGGATCGAATAATGGCTATAAGGAAGTAAGCAGAGTTTTATTATAAATGGAGCTCAGTCAAACTGGCTTAATGTCGTAAGTGGGTATCTCAGTGTTGGCACTTTTGCTCTTTATGACTTATATCAGTGGCATAGATAAAGGAATGATCAATTTGCTGATAATATTAAGGTCTTAAGTGTTGCTGGCTCTGAGAAGAAGGGTGATGCTTTAAAAAAAGGATTCATATCATTTGGAGAGTTGGGTGAATAACTGGCAGATGGCTTTTAATTATAATATACGGAAGGTAATACATGTGGATTATCATAATCTAGATTATAAGTGTTACTTTGAAGGGAATAGTGTTATGGAAGAGATTATTGGTGTTTTATTGATTAATCTCTTAAACCATCCAAGCAGTGTGCTTTTGCGAGTAAAAATGTAATTAGGATTTTGGGTTGTATTTACAGAAATATTGAACATAAGGCTAAAGAGATTATTACTTCATTATACAAGTCACTCACTGGTTAGGCTAAATTTGAAGTATTGTGCTCAGCCTTGGGTTTCTTACATTGAACAAGACATTGCATTGTTAGAAAAGGTCCAAAGGAGTACTAATAGCATGATACCTGAAATGGAAAGGCTGTCATACGCCGACAGGTTAAGATGTCTGAAATTGTTTATTTTTCAAAGAAAGAGCTAGCGTAGATCTGAATGAGGTGTTGAATATTATTAAGGGAATTGATAGTATTGATGAAGAAAATGTTTGGACAGTGGGGCACAAATATAAATTTTGGCAGGGTATGAGTCATATTTGGTTTAGACAGTTTTATTTTCCTAACAAAATGGTTGCCTTTAGTTGTGGTTGATGGAGCAAATTTAATGGTCGATAAATATTTAGATGATCAGGGCTGTATCTGAATTTCTTTTGTTCTTAACGTGAGGTTGGTTTATTTCAACTTACATAGAAGTTGTTATCCCAGTATTTAGTGTTAATTGTGGTTCCACCCATTGAATTCTGGTTTCTTTAACGTGATGTTGACTTACGTCAGTTTAGATGGATTTGTTATCCAAATATTTTCTATTGTTGTGACTTTATCCACTAAATTATAGGCCACTGACGTGAGGCTTACTTGTCTGTGTTTAGAAAGATATTTTCATCCAAGTGTTTAGCGTTAGTTACCTTTCCACCCAGTAACTTGAGTCTCGCAAATAAATCTAAACTTACTGTAAATGGGAAAAATAAGAAAGTATATTATGACTTCAGATGATAATTTTTTTTTTGATTAGCTTCACATTAAATCTCTATATTGTTATCTAAAACATCTAGTAAGGATATTTGTATACCGTCTAAAGATATTCACAATTTTAAGCAAATGTAGTTTCATCTTGTAATATTTGCAATAAGATTGTTCAAATGAGTCTGCGTTATGTCTGAGAGCATATAAGGCTAAAAATCTGGTTTCACTACCCATTGTGTAGCTTTGCACGTAATTATAAACACGCAAAGAATTAAACGGCGATTTTCCATATCGCGACAAAGGCTGTGCTTAATAGAAAAAAATAATTCTGTTGGGTTTTTTTCAGGTGGGTCATTTGACTTAAATATCAAGTTTGAAAATATCAAATCAACAAAATAAAAACTCTAAATAATGATTTTTATGACTTACTTAAGTTAAAATGAAAAAAAGATAACTCTCTCTGCGCAGAGTCAAATATTTTTATCCAAATTTTGTGTTTGAAAACATAAATCTTATTCTTGTATCTTTATTTGTTTCTTTTTTAAGTACTTTAACACATATAAGGGAAATATATTAAATATTTACATAGTATAGTAACAAAAACTATCTGCACTAATTCATTCCAGATTTTTCAAAATAATATCCTGATAAACAGGAATCGTCCGATGTTCCGGCATAATCTTCTTAATCAGCTAAAATTGACGGAAGGCTTCAAACATAAAAGAAAGCTCTGCTAATTATGCGCTTAATTAGAGAGGCTAACTTTAACTAAATCAAAACATTTTCATCACAAGTATGCCATTATTTATATGGAAGATCTTAGCAGTAGATCTGTAAGGACGAATTCGCTTGAGATTAGAACCACCATTTATTCAAGTAGGATAAGATACTGAAGTGCTTCGTAATGATCTCTAAAGAAACGTGTCCAACAATCCTAAACTGTTATTATAAATTAGAGAATTGATTAAGGAAAGCCTTATCAGAAGAGCAGTTGAGTAAAATAGACCAATAAATCCATATCTTTGTAAACTTATTTAAAGAGTTATATTGGAGTGTGACTTGCATAAAAAAAATATTTGATCGTGACATTCATTGGTAATATAACAAAGAAAAATAAATAATAATGTTTAATTGTTTTCATATTTCAAATAAGTAGTTGTTAAATAACTAATTTCTTATCATAACTTATAAGTGTTAAATTTTAACCTCTAGCCTCTGAACTTTCTTAATATGCATATCACTCAACAGTTCAACTTTTATCTTTCAATTTATGCTTTTACTTCGAGAACCTGGTCTTTACATTCATGTCAATTATTCTAATGTTGAGCTTTTACGTCATCACCTTTAAACCATGACTTTTCGTGTTATATAAATGAAATAACTGATTATCGTTTACCTTTGAAACCGAGTATAATACTGTCAAATAACCAATTCAAGTGTTGAATTTTAAACTATACCCTTTTCTGTTATATATAGAACACATGTGTTAAATGTAAACTTTAAGACCGTGAAATTTCATGTTATACGCATGTTACAAGAGTTGTACTTAGATTCCTAAATGTTATTTGTTCAAGTGTTGTGTTAGTTGTAGGGAACGGAAAAGGTTTATAGGTAGTAAAGATACTGTGGTTTAAGACATCACAATAAATAACAGTTTTAACCTCGTCACGAATGTTAATTTATAGTATTTTAACTAAGGCTTTGCATCCTAATCGGCCAAGTGAGCTCTGGTATCGAGCAAAATTCTGTGCTGGCAACAAATATAGAATTGTTGTAATGATATTCCTACCGGATATCTCTACTGGACTAGTAAAGAATGATGTAATTGAAATTATTACTATGATGTGGTATCACCATTATCCTTTTTAAAAGGGTGATGCTTCGATATTTTAATCGTTATACACCATAAGCCCAATCAATGCTTAAGTTCTAGAATGAAATATTAGAGGGTCCCTTCTGACACGGTTTCCAACGCTTGGATACTTTTCATGGCCAAAGAGAGGGCGCAACCTTCTTCTGTTGCCCGCCAATTTCCCTATTGGGGCAGGAATAAAATGACATTGAAAAATAAGATCCCTAGTGAGGGCTCAAATGAAATGACAATGGAATATATATATATATATTACCGGATCCCTGCTGAGGTCTGGAATGAAATGGCAGTGAAAAAAAAAACATCCCCGCTGGAAGGTAATGGAGAGTTTTGACAGTTATAAGAAGAATTATTAGGGAATGCGATTGGAGGAAAGTAATGTGGTTGACAACGTCAGCCAGTTATTAATTCATAATGCAACTGAGGTGGTCTTAAAATTAATAATGTTTCCTCCTATAGATTTAAAGAAGTATCCAAAAATAGGTTCTGGATCTAAGATCCGGTAGAAATTAACCACTGAATAAAACGACGACTTCATACACCACAGTATACTCTTGTTTATTTGTTTGTGGTTAAGCTCTGCTCATCACGGGTATCGAAACCCGGTTTCTAGCGTTGTAAGTCCGCAGACATACCGCTGTGTCACTGGATGGCTCACAGCATACTAACAAAGTATTTTTTTTTCTGTAAAAGAAAATTGGTGTACTGTATTGTACAGCCAGTAAAAAAATTGCCTGTAAACAATTATATCCTCTAAAACATAACCTGGTATTAAAAGAGTTAATAAACGTTTTGACAAGCAAAATCGTAAAGCAACTTCATTTTCAAAGAGTTAATAAACGTTTTGACAAGCAAAATCGTAAAGCGACTTCATTTTCAAAGAGACTGTTGGATATTTATTGTGAAATCTAATGGTGAAGTTTAGAAATTTAAAAACAAAGGACATAATCCAAATTTGAACTCATTTATAGTGTTCAAAGCTATAAAAATTAATATTCCTCGAAACGCTTCGATGCCATCAAAATATTAATTATCACTTAATTATTAGCACGGAATAGCTACGTAATGAGGATGCAACAATGGTTTGTCATCTTTTAACATTTCCAGTAAGTTTTAAAGTATGTCACATTTGATTTTACTACATATATTTACTATGAAATGTTCCACTATTTTCTGATATAGCTTGTATATTTATAAGACCGAACGTTATGCAGTAGTAGCATACCGTTCTACTGATCAGAAAGTCCAAGGGTCGAGCCCGTCATATACAGTTGAACATGCTCTGCTCTTTGAGCTGAGACCACATTATAAAAGTGACAGTCAATCCCGTGGGTGTTGTTGACTGACTGACCTTCTTCTGATCAGCAGCACTAAAGTAGACGACTTTGTTTGAATCTTAAGATATCCGACATAACCGTTTAGTTTATGCATCGCATGAGGCGCCGTTCAGGTTGAAACATAACAAAACACAAAAAAATAAAAGATGTTATCTCTTATATAGAATATGTTTCGAGGAGTCTACTATTTTTGATATAACCTTAGCTATGGTAGTTTTATTACTAGCTTTTGCATGGGAATTTACTTTTTTGTAAGGTATATTACTGCTAAAAATTACCAACAAGTCAATATAAAAATACAAGCCTTAACTATATATATCCACCCCTTTGAAGATTATCCATAGATTATTGATTTTCCAAATGACTCTTTTTTTTTCTTACATAATTATAACCGTGTAGTTTATGATACTTATTTATTGATATAACAATTCTGGTCACGCAGTACATAACTTTTACATACTAGTATTTTAATTCTAAGCATAAAGTCCATAATCTTATAGATATAGATATCATGATCCTGGTCTTGCGTTTCATAATCTTTATTCTTATCTATCTATTTGGTCGTCTCATCAGATCAGCTGTAATAATTAGTGGAACTAGCGGTCCCGTCTTACATCAGCCTAACCATTTCATCAAAGCCATCCACCCCACCCGCATTGTACAGCTTTGCGCTTAACAACAAATAAACATTGGTATTAATCCCCATTCCTTTCGCAATAACTTTAGGATATACCATTATCCGACCACATCATTTATATGTCTATGTTTGGCTGCAAACCAAAGAAATCACACACAGTTTATTTTCTACGTTCACATGGACTTACGAAATCAGGCAGTCTCTCACCTATAGTACTAGGGGCTTTGAAGAGGATGCCAGAGAATTGGGTGTTTGGCAGATGTTCTGAAACATCCAAAACACCGCAAGGAAGACATATGAAACATCCATCCAGTTTCTTCTGTAGTCTCTTGATGACTGTTAATGTTTCCTCGCTGTCGAGCAGCACATACTCTAAAACAGCACACAAAAAATCTTCTTTTGAGATCCAACAAAAGATTTAATTTACATTTCCCAGCCTATTGCATACCTGGACTGGACAATGTGAAATCTGATGTTCTTCTTACAATTGGCTAGTCAGTCATCTAGGTATTTAAAAGCTTCTGCTTATTCCAATGCTTCACTATTTTGGTCCTTTGTGTTTCTGATATTAAAGTACATGTATTTAGTTTTAGTTATACTGAGGTGATGGCTATTAGAGTTGCAGGCTATTTCAATTCTTCTTCTTACACACTGATTACGTTATCTGAAAGAAGCGTCAAAGCTGAGAAATTCACATATGTAATGGTAGTTGCTGGCTTTCGATTAAGTCTTGTTTTATAGTGATTTTCTTATAGTTGCCTAGGTATAATCGTGAACCCAAATTTTACTTCATGTTTGCTAATGGCTCTTTTAATTACACAGTTCAGAAGATAAATGACAAACAGGTATGATACCAAGGTATAGCAGCTGTCAAGTGTCAAAGGCAACTGTTTCACTGGCTACATGTGATCAAAACAGTGATCTTACAATTTTTCGTAAAAGGTGAAAATCGTACTCATAATTTCATTAGGAATTCCTTAAGCATGTAAAATGTTTTTGTCTGTCTCTGTAGATGAAATCAACTTGAGAACATCGATAAAAGTCATGATACATGGAAGATTTCGTTGCTTTACACCTTCGATTATACAATGAAGAGGAAGAACATGTAAAATTCTAAACCTTTCTTGTTTGTTTGTTGTTTTTAGGTAAAACTTCTCCAATATGCAGACATTTACAGTTTAGGAGAATGTGGTTAAAAATTTTATTGCAATTATTATCAGACTGTTCCAGCGATAATTAGATGGATTGCTAAGATCACTATTCTTTGCAACTGGGACAATTTCTCTTCCTCTCCATTTTTCTTGGATTTCACTGTTGTGGTATGCAGCTTTCATTATATCAAGGAGATCAGAGTCAAAATCTCTCGTTCGTTTTTCAGACCTCAACTGAAATGTTATCGAAGCCTGGAGCTTTTCCCTGCTTTTGCTACTTAAGTGTCTTTTTTGGTTCTTCTAATGTAATAGGGCTCTTTTTTACATGGAGCTCCTGCCAATTGAGTGAGAGAACTACTTCTTGATCAGAATCAATGATGATAAGAAATCTGTTAAGGATATTCCGAAAATAGTCAACCCATTGATCGTTCCTCTCATCCACTGTGTTACCCTAAGATAAGTTTGTCTGCTTTTCTTTCTCTCTGTTATATAATTTATAATTTGTCGTGCCACTTTAATCTTATCTTCTCGCCTTATATATGGGGAATTAATGTTTCTAATATCCTCTGCAATGTTGTATTTCTGGATCATAATGTATTCTTCTAAAAGTAAGGCCTTTATTTCGTGCATGACAACTTTCTTTGCTTCTGAATGGGACCTTAGAAAAATACTCGCTGATGGTTGTGAGCGTCAACCAGCTGAAAGGAAAACAAGAATATTCATTTTTCGGGGCTCATTTCCCCTGACCATTTACTAAAAAAAAAAAAAAAACAGTTGCGACGGATTTATTATTATATATTTATTTTAATATCAACGTTTGTTTAGAATAAATTTATAGTTAGAAACATACATAGCTTATGCTGTTAAATATGTATTACGAAACTCCCACCTATTCTCCAAAGTTGTAGAAGATTCTCGAGGGTAAGAATCAACAATATATGTACGTATGTAAACGCTTAAATGTAGCTTTGTATTGTTATGTAATCTGAATTTTCTAGAAAATCTCCACACGCCTATAAATATAATCAAAAAAAGAATATCTATTATTAGTTTGCTACAGTCAGTGTGCTATAAACTTCGGAAGCTATAACTTCAGATATCTGACCAGAAGCATTTATAAAGTTCGAACATTACAAATCATTTAACTTCAGTGGATTCTCATTGGATATTAGTATTTTTACGAAAACATTACATAACGTCTCGGTGGAAAACTCGGCGTGTGTGGCTGGTGAATAACGAAGGACGAAACTAGTAGTTTCCCGTCAAGCGAATCGTACCTACATCAACTCATAATTAACTCGCTCATCGTGAACCCTCGATAAGATATCAAGGAAGTTCCAGACTATAAAGAAGACTTTATATTGCTTATAAGTTTGTGAAACTTTTGTTTATAAATCATCGTTTGTAATAACTGTTGTTGTAAATGTTATGGTTGTGTGTATATTAAGATGTATTTGTGTTAAAAAAAAGAAAGAAAATTGTGTGTATCAATCTTGTTGGCAAGTATCATAAACTGACTATATATCGGCTGTTACTCAACTGCTAAATCCAAAGTACAATTTAACTACTAAATTTAGAATATCATTTAACTCAATTTCAGACCTTTCGAAGTTGTAATACGTAACGTAATATAGTGCAGAAAGGAAAATCAGGGGCAAAGAGCTACAAATGCTGCTATTTCACACTTTGAGAATAATACAACTGGTACTTCCACTGGTCCTTCTGCCTCCTCCTAGAGTAGAGCGAATTATGTCAACCATTGCAGTCTACCGCTACTGGAAAAAAACAGAAATACACTTATCAAGTGCAAGAAACAAATCGAGATTGTCACCACTATTGTCATAAATCTGAGGAAAGACAGTGGAAAGAATGTGTGTTTTGTTTGTTGTTAAGCATAAAGCTATACATTGTACTATCTGTTATCTTTCCACCGCGCGGGGATAAAAACCCACTTTTTTTACCATTATTAAGCCCTCAGACTTACACTGAGGGGCTTGAAACAACGAGCTGTGCTTCTTGGCAAAACAGCTACCAGATTGACATCATTGACTGAAAGAACATCGTATATGCTACAAAAACACGAAAATGGATATGACGTTTTAGAACACAATTATCAACATATCACATGTGTTGCCAAAAATTGTAGAAATGTACTTGTTTATGGGTTGGTTTCTTGATGAGTCAAAAAAAAGCACTGAAATGGATCATTTTCGTTGATTAAGTTTCTAGCAAGATCGTTATGGCCCATTTTCAAGGAAACCCAAAGGCCAATGTCATTAATTGCTACTCATCTATCAACTGTGGTAGTAACCACAATATAGAACATTTTTAAATAAAACTTAGGTTTGTCATAGAAAAAGTGTCGTGACGTAATATCCTTGTGGTTCATGGCGATAATGAACGCGAAAATTGATGGTAGAATAATGTCTTTCACTAAAACAGCAAAAGTTTGTAAAGCGAACAAAAGTTTAAAAAGAACAGAAGAAAACAGTGCACATTTCAATATCCAAACAACACTTAAGTACAAACTGATTACATCATGGTACGTAAAATTAGATAAAAAAGGCTCCACAATTTTGAAAGGTTCGGTTTCTTTTCAAATGTTCACCCGGACCATGGAATACTTCTCGATATTCTAATCCATGTTTAAATTCATAACCTTTACTTATTGATATTATAATCCAGGGCGTGCAGTTCCAATTTATTTGCATATTAACTTTGACCAGAAAGTTCATAACTTTTACTTATTTATATTATTTTATGACATAATACTAATGCAGGTACAATGTTTCCAAATTCAGTTTTTTCTTTCTTTTTTCGTTTCATTTAACAAAAATCGAAACAATTATCTATATAGAACATTTACTAATTCTAACGAAAAATGACTGAAATGCTTATCTTCAGTCCCATTCTTGTAAAAATTGATTAATATTTCCGTATGTGTAAAAGATTATCGTAGCGAAATACGTAAAAGCACTAAATTACAAGTTGTAATTAAATTTTGCTCGAATAAAAATGTTCTTGATATGTATTTCACTGAAGTCATGCACAAGTATGTTAGTACGTAAATTTCTATTTCCGATATCGTTATTGTTTTTAGATGAATAATCGAAGCACTTAAGATTTTTGTTTGTTT
>NW_013667338.1:163054-178569 GCF_000517525.1 Limulus polyphemus | reverse complement strand
AACGAATAGTGGGATTGACCGTCACATTATAACGTCCCCACGGCTGAAAGGACAAGCATGTTGGGTGGGACGGGGATTCGAACCCCGCGACCCTCAGATTGCGAGTCGAGTGCCTTAACCACCTCTTAAGATTTACAAGGCCGTTACTTCTCTTATATACATTACAAAATTGCTGCCTATTATTTGTTTACTTTTTTATGAATATTTCAGGCCTATAATTGTACGCTCTCTTATGTAAAATAAATATGTTTGTATATATCTGACATAGATAAAAACAAAATACGGTAGTAGTTTTATTTACACATTTTTATAACCCTTGTTTATTATATGTGTGGAATGAACATTACCAAAACTAACATCCGTAATTTTTTCCTCATTATAGACATTTTCACACAACATATTCGGCGGAAAGAAATTAAGTTGTACTCTTTTCGAACTATTTCCCTGTTAAGTTTCAAATGTTTACTTGGGTATTTCTCTACATTCTATAATATGTTCCTTTTAACTTAAACCTTCTATGTTTATTATGCGTATATCTACATCCAAATATTATAAGAATCTTATAGTTTAGTTAGTTTTGCTAGGCTTCATATAACATATTGGGATATGAGCTTAGTTTTCAACTCCAATTAATTTGTTTTTCCGTGTCTGAGACCTTAAACATCGACCTTAATTCTCAGATAATAAGAATGGATTGGAAAACCAGAGGATTCGAGAAGGATCGCTCGACTCACGGGGCAGGAGATCGATGGCGTGCAGCGGAGCATGTTTACAGTCTGATGACCCGATTCTGGTAAGATACTAGGTTATCTTTCATATCCTGCTAACTGAAACCAAGAAGAAAATGTGATCTTTTGTTTTTTTAACTTTAATGGTTTCTGTCCGTTAGCGATGGACGCTGTAGCCAAACAATTAATTACTTCCCTGATATAATACAACGTATTTGTATCACGATTTTCCGCCAAAACACGAACTGCAAAGCTGTTTCTTCAAGTAGCCATGATTCATTTAAAATCATCACATGCTAGATCAGCCACGGCCCCCAATGGCACAGCGGTATATCTGCGGACTTACAACGCTAGAAACCGGATTTCGATACCCGTGGTGGGCAAAGCACAGATAGCCCATTGTGTAGCTTTGTGCTTAATTCCAAGCAAACAAACAAAACAAAGATCAGCCACGTTGACAGATGAAGTTGTGTGTATTAAAAATTATTATCTGTTCCAAGGTTTGTTTAGCGCAAGACTACTCAATGTATTATCTGCGCTCTGTCCAACGCAGGGATTCAAACCCCAGAATATAGCGTTGTAAGGCCGTAAAATTACCGCTGAGTCACCGAAAGACTTATCTGTTCAAACCAGGTTAACAGATGTGTTTGAGTAATAGAAATTATTTTTCTAGACAGATTAATATACATATGTATGTATATATTTCTATTTCTGAAAATTTCGCTTGTTCCAAAATACGTTACTTTTATTTGTGTGACTTTAATCTTTGACAAAAAGGATGGTGAATATTAGTCTTTATAACCTTTATGGAAGTGAAATTATATTTAATCGAACATATTTGCTATTACAGCGCCATATTGCACTCATAATTTGTTTCTTTAGAATCAAAGAACTATACATATATCCTTTAGTCTATGTTTTACGTATGGCAGTTGATAATGGATATTATGCCTGTTCTTTAATAAATGGTTTTTGTTAACCGTATTTTCTTGGTAGAACAACGTAATTCAATACTTTTCTGGCATCTAACATGTTGAGAACAAAGAAAACATCCATTGTATTACGATACTCAGTGATTATTATCATGCTACATAATTATACTAGTCATTAAGCTCCGTGTCTAATGTCCCATGATTTTGAAATACAGTTACAGATTGTGTTTTGATATTATTTGAATTAGCTCCATGATCGTAGTTTCACCTGCCACTCTCGTTTCCTACATTTATGATTTATTTTTAGTTGGTAAATTACATTACAAACGATATCAAAATATTTATTATTTAGAAAGTTAAGATCCCAGAACATTTCTAATTATTCAGCTGCCACTAGAGAGCGCTGCAATTAGTGTAGATGCATTAATTGTTACTCAGAGATGTTAAATCATATTTCTAATGTTCCAGAAATGTCAAAGAACAGTGTCGTCTTGGAAGACAGTTTCCTGCGATCGTCTCGTTATTATGACGGTTTACTCCCGTTAACAATGTACATAATTTACAACTTCCTTGAATAATATCCTTAGACTGGTTAACAATTTATAAATTACGTAATAAAGACTTTGGGAAGGTACAAGTGGGTGATTTCTGTAAGTTGAAACTAACGCTAAATAGCCGTTATAAGTGTAAATACAACGTCTGAACATAAGAGTATTCGTTCTTGAAGCCCAAGTACGTTTGATTAAGGACTGAAACTAAATTAGGCCGCCATAATGAGACAATGACGAGAAACTGTCTTCTAAGACGACGCAGTTTAAGAAAAAAGCGCCACTCATACATCGAAAAGTATTTAAACATTACAAGACTAATTATTTGAAAGAAAAAATATTTCACTCATACATCATTCAACAATCTGTCTTAATTCTGAATGAAGAAGTTTTAGTTGCTCTTTAAATGAATGTAAATATGTGAATTGAACAGTCCTGCAGGGCATGGGAGAACACGCTGGACTAGAAGATGATAACATAGCATTTTAAACATAAACGTAAAATCTTAAGAGAATATTTTTCTCGAACTGATTCATTTTTGCTGTAACCTTGTATAAGAAAGACAACGAACAATGTCTCAATTTGTGTCATTTTTACTGTAACCTTGTGTAAGAAAGACAACGAACAATGTCTCAATTTGTGTCATTTTTACTGTAACCTTGTGTAAGAAAGACAACGAACAATGTCTCAATTTGTGTCATTTTTACTGTAACCTTGTGTAAGAAAGACAACGAACAATGTCTCAATTTGTGTCATTTTTACTGTAACCTTGTGTTAGAAAGACAACGAACAATGTCTCAATTTGTGTCATTTTTACTGTAACCTTGTGTAAGAAAGACAACAAACAATGTCTCAATTTGTGTCAAAATGAAAATACGTTAAAGTTTGCTTTATATTAAACTTTCTCAAATGGAAACACTGTGATTTGTTATCTGTTTTAAATACGAATAAAAATATATTACTAAACAAACGCAATGTATTAAACTGAGTTTCATGGCGTGTTAAAGCTTCGAACATTCCAGAATTAACCCCATCCACATATTGGAAATTTCAATATTTCAAAAAATAACAAAATTAATTCAAATCTAAACAACACGTGTGATATACAGCAACTTGTTATTGTGCTCTCTATCTTTTCATAATCCCAACTTAAAATGAACTGCAAGTAAACAAATGTTGATGCTAACTTTTTTTATTAACACAATGTTTTCAGTTGTGCCAACAAAGACTAAAGAAACTGGTTAAAATTCAATGCATACACACAAATATTTTAAGTGTTAGTCGTTCTGAGCACACATGTCGTTCAAAAAAAATATTGGTTTACTTTTTGGGAGGAGAAGCTTGGTACATGATGTATCAGAAAAATCAAAGGGAATGTAAGTGAACTTAAATTTAAATATAAAACATTTTGTGTAAATTTAAATGTATAAAACAAATGACAGAACAAGTTTTAGAATGCTTAACCGATACTAACGCGTGTTTTGTTTTAATATAAATTATACTTACAAATTGATAACAATAAAAAAATTATACTTATTTTCTTACGCATTAGCGTAGACGACCACCATGGCAAACTAACATTGCAGACAGCACTTCGGTCCTGTCCTAACGTGTTCTATCTTTAGACGGGTTCTTTTGGATTACTTGATAAAAGTAATGCGAAGTCCAGTCGAGATGCCGATAACGAATTAATTTATTTCTTCAATAAGTGAATGACTTTGTTGAAGACGTCGTTTACTTATATGCCTAATTTGAAATACAATGGCTCATATAACGTTATGAAAATAAACTTACGCCTAACTCACAAATAAAAAACGTACTTGTAGATTAACAGACGTACTAACCATTACTGTCTAACTCTAACTGAATCACAGACGCAATAACTCTCACTGTTTAACAAGCACTTAACTAACTCATTAACTGAGAATGAACTAATTCATTTATTAACTCACTGTTTCATTGATTCTTGTACTTATATATTTCTACGTACTGTTCTAAATTCTAGATCATAACTTCGTCATCACTACATAATGACGAGTTCTCTCTAGCGAACAAACATCTAAATCATTAAAATATTAAAAATGTAGCTTACAACAGCTTACCAAAGAAATGTATAATTTGCTGGCCTTGTATGTCATTCCGTCAAAACAACAATGTTTTATAAAAACTATAGCACGGTTACCCGTTATACGCACATGAAGTATTTAAACTTAAACTACATTATATAATTAACTACGTACTAATACGTAATTCCGTCAGCTTTTTTATTATTTGTTCCCATTCTTTATACTGCAACAAACTAATTTTTTACGATTCAGTTCCTTTTTAGGGTGAAAATATATCATTACCCTCTCAGACATTGGCCAGGCACGTGCCCGTCCAGGCCATTGGTTTCAATTAATGTTGACATATATAATATAAAACAGTGAACAAGAATAGTGTATTTGATTATTTTTCACATCGTTTCGCTACTTAATATAACGTTTCGACAGACTTGTAACTAAATAAACGTTTCATTAAAATTAGAATTATGTTTATACAAAAAAATATGACATCTAATTACAATAATTATTCTACATAATTTGTTTCGTTTCTCGACTGGGCAAATAAAGTAACTCCCTTGTAATATTTTCTATTGATCCTCTAAACATAAAGTTCTGTTAAAGCTATAAGATCCAAAAATCATAGAATTATATAAATTATGTTACATTTCTTTTGTGAGTTATCCAAAGAAACAAAACTTTAAGACACAAAGTTTCTTGCAATGTGTGATACGGTGAAACTAAATCTAATGGGGGTGCTGACAACCATACAATTCTTTCTAAGTAACAACAATACTGACACAGATGTTTAATTAGACTATCCATAAAAAAAACACTCGGTGTTATTCTAAGGCAAGAATTAGTTTTGTTACAACACTCTGAAGTGGATTTCTTCTAATTCAGTTTGTCAAGTGAGACTTTGTTGTGTGAACACTCACAAGAACTGCAGGCGAATACTAACACTGATATTGAAAGCTAATGCTAGAATCAGTACATTGTACTCTGTTTTCTAATTCTTCTAATACCCAACACTTTTCTTTATCTTTCTTGTTTCGTCCCAGACTTCTGCAGCTGATTATAAACGACGGTAAATACATCACTGTTTGGTTTGGCAGAATATACACTGTCTTTAAATGCAAGCTGCTACTTGGCAGAAAACCGAAAATTCGCCTTTGGACTTCTACTGAGAAAATTAATCTTATATAATGAGGAAAGAGAAAAGTCATCATATAGTTACTCACGGCGACAGTAATGGAGAAGCAGAATAAACTGCAAATAGCTACGGTAAATGAAAACATTTTAACTTTTTTCTATACGTTTTACAGATGAGAGAATACTGATATCATCAACAGCCATTAAGTTCAGTAGAAGACTGATAAATTTCATCGTTCCTATTTCGCTTTTGGGACTAATGAGACTTCCTAGCATTAATCTCTAGAGTCAATGGCTCGAGGCTTCGGCGACGGATGGAAATTAAAAATTAAAGCTCATATAAATGATGGCTTAGTATGACTAACGGATATATCGATTCAAATAGCATATAACTGTGAGAACAATTTTTAATAGCACATCATATAAGGTATTTTTCATGCATTTACTGGGTAGCAGCTCCTTCAAGCTTTTGAGTATTATGCGTTGTTTTGTTCAAACTTAAAATGGTGTCCATAAAGAAAAAAAAAGCATATTATATCTTAAAAACTATTTGTCCTGCGTTAATCATATTTTATCAAATACGTATTAATAATCGTAAGTGTCAATCAGAAGAGATTGGATATACTACATGGCGTTTCAAACACTGCCAGGGAAGGTTTTCAATACGATTTCCGTCATTTTCAATTGACTTATTAAACCTAAATATAAATGAGACTTCTACAAGCATCATCTGCTTTAAATGAAGCTAATGCAAACATCATTTGTTCTGAAAAATATCCACTAATTTTTCGTAGTCTCATTTTTAATGGCTATTTTCAGATCTTTCAGATTTCTTGGGCTATTCCAATATAAATCTCCTTTAAGAAAACCTCACAACCAAAAACCTATTGATTCAATGTTTCAGACTCTTGCCGACCATTGATAAAAAGGATTCCCCATCTTGTTTTAAAAAGAGGTGTACTTAAATGCTAGTTTGTGAGAAAATCAATTTAGGTATGCAGTATAATGTGGTTAGGAACAGGTTATAACATGTCCAATCTTTCCTAAATAATTCTTATGTGGTGAAATTTTGTTTATCCAGAACAAGTAGTTTTTATGATATAATCATTTTGAACGTAGGGTTAATTGTATAATCACTCTATACAAACTTGTTTGTTTGTTTTTGTTTTGAATTTCGCGCAAAGCTACACGAGGGCTATCTGCACTAGCCGTCCCTAGTTTAGCAGTGTAAGACTAGAGGGAAGACAGCTAATCATCACCACCCACCGCCAACTCTTGAGCTACTCTTTTACCAACAAATAGTGGAATTGACCGTCACGTTATAACGCCCCCACGGCTGAAAGGGGCGAGCATGTTTGGTGGGACGGGGATTCGAACCACAACCCGCAGATTGCGAGTCGAGTACCCTAACCACCTGGCCATTCCGGGCCTCTATACAAACTTCTTTTAATGTGAAGATTTTGAAATTATCTTCACGCTCACAACTAAGCGCTAGTACGATATACACTGTCGTGTTTAAGTATTACGCAGAAGGGTAATTATACATTTCATTCTATAATATTTTTATCATTTACCTCATCACACATTAACCTACAAATCAAAAACATTCAAAGTATGTTTACTGCACTTATAATAAACCGCAAAATATATCTTCAATACACTTGCGTGTGTGTTGTTTTTTTAGCCAAGCATATATTTGTGTAGTACGGTCATGTTAAAGCGTATCAATTTCCATAGGAAATTTAAAAGTAATGAAGCAGCTTTCTGGTGGGGAACCGAAGCAAGCCAAACATACAAAGTTCAATTGGAGGTGCATCAAAGGATACTACTAATATATTGTTGGATAGCTTTGCTGTGGTATCAGTTTTTTCGGCCATCTTTCTCATGAAAATGGCCGTTGGTTTCATGGTATATCTAGAAGCTTGTGAGCTGTCGTGACTTTCAAATTCTTTCTAACGATACTTTGAGATATGCCCAACTTCATCGCATTGACTCTTTAAGTATGAAGGTTCACTTTCGTAACCACATCCTTCATTTTGAAGATGAAGACAATGAAATTGGGAATAGTGTTGGAGCCGTTGCTGTCATAAACACTCTGTTGTGTTAGTTTTCCCGCTTTTATATAAATTATTTCTTCACTGTGTTGTCTTTTCACTCTGCATGATTTAACGACAAGTATTAGGGAAAAAATATTTATCGCTAAATAAAAAAGCTATGTAAGGCTGGCTACTGAACTTGAAAAAAGAAACCAAACAAGATGGGGATTGAAGTGGACACATCACTTGATCCGGCTAATGATCACATAGCAGACTCCGCCGTCTCGACTTTACGTAGAGAATAATATCTCCAGATTACTGGCTTCACCACGTTGTCTATCTAAACCTTGGTGTTTATACTCTTCCTTTAGTTAACTTTATAATACTACTTTTATGACTATTTTAGAGTATAGTAACATTTTGCAACTGAAGCTAATGCAAACATCATTTGTTCTTCTTTAACTTTATTAAATTTTCTTAGGTCTTCTTCCCTTTCAGTTGACAAGGTGGTATCATCTGCATATCTTATATCGTTTATGTTTCAACCTCCTATTTTGATTATAGCCTTGAACTATTCCAGTCCAGCTATTCTCATGATGATTTAACTGTACTCATTTAAATTCTTTTATTCTTGGTGTTTGTAATCTTCATTTTCTTTTCATCAATTAATTAGTGAGGAAAGACATAGTGATGTGTTTTTTTCTTAACAGCTTCTGCATATTGTGTATGTAACGGTGTACAGGTGCAAACTCTTGTTTCTCTTTATTATTATTACTACTTGAGGGTATCCTTTAAGGAAGCGAGAGTTATATAAAGGATAATGTTAGATAAAGATCCACTTCCTTTTTATTTTGTTATTAAATCCCTAATGCCCTCAAAAGATGCTTATTGCATACCCTGCTTTGTGGAAGGTAATAATAGATTCATTTAGTTGATTAACTGCTGGCGACTTTAAGTTCAAAGCCAAACATCTATAAAAAAAAAGTGGAAACGTGCTTTATTTCAGGGGCTTTTTATCCCCTTCCCGGGCAAAACTCCTAAAACAAAATTTCCAGTTACCATACCAAAAATGATAGCAATCCAGTAAACCTTCTTTGGGTGATAGATACTAATACACACACACACACACATAATGGATCATCCTTATGGTGAGATTATTAAATATTGATTACGTGGCTGAAAACAACATTCATTGGTTATGAGAATTTACCAGCTTTTATTGTTTACGTCAAAAATAGGTTAATTTACAAGTAAAATAATAAGATAATCTTAAACCTATTTGCAAAATCAACTAAAGACAGATCTTCGACTTATATTCTTACAAACCACCAGAGAGAGTACCTTAAACCTACTTAAAACGAGATAGTAAGCCTGTTTTAGGATCTGCTGTTGAAAAGATCTAGTATAAATATTTTATAACAATTATTGTTGTGGTCAGCAGTGTTATGAAATAAGAAACAAGATGTGTGAATACACCGTTTACAAGTTTATGTCGATGGTTATATGTCTAAGACAAACGTAACTGAATCAATGTATGTAATATGTACCATTTGTTCCTTCGCTTGAACGACACCTTTTTACATAATGGGATATGTAATGTTCAGGCACAACTATCTCTAATTTTGAGGGTTGGCATGGCCTGGTGGTTAGGGGACTAGACTCGCAACCTGAGGGTTGGAGGTTCGAATCCCCGTCACACTGAACATACTCGGCTTTTCAGCCGTGGGAGCAATATAATGTGACGGTCAATCACACTATTCGTTGGTAAAAGAGTAGCCCAAGAGTTGGCGGTGGGTGGTGTTGACTATCTGCCTACCCTCTAGTCTGTCACTGCTAAATTAGGGACGGCTACCGCAGATAGCCCTCGTGTAGCTTTACGCAAAATTCAGAACAAGCTAAACCCTAATTCTGAACTACAGACAAGAGAGAAAGCAACCAGCTGACAAGATCCGCCGCCTGAAGCAACTACTCATAACCAAATACGTATCTACATCTGAAAGTGCGAAGCTTGTCTAGTGGAATCAAGTCTTGAAACCGAGATCCTCGAGGATCCGATACACTAACCACATTCAGGCTATAAAACATATCATCTAGGAAATTTACTTACAATTACTTTCATCATTAACTGCAATAGTATTAATAGTATGGACGTCATGAAACAAAATGATAGCCATAAAAATTGCCCATTCAAAACCACCTTTAAAATGTCTGAATACTAACAATGACTATTTCACAGTATTGGCTGAACAAAACTAAAGCTGATTTACTTATAAAGCCGCCTAAATTGCTATATAGGTGTTTATTCAGTGAATCAAATTTCAGTATTTGAACGAATTTTCAGCTAAGTAAGTAAGTGACTTTTCCAGACAAGCGTACAGAAAAAATGGCTAACTTTATCGTTCTACTTCTTTCACAAAACTCCTACGTCTGGAGTTCCAATTATTCCTTTCCTGTACCGACATAGATATTAGTATATAGATATGAAACGGACGATGCGCTACTTTAGGTATATAATCACACTTGAAGGGTAGGCTAGTGCAGATTCTCATGAGTAAAATCGTATCGGGTATACGCGCGCCCTACGCTTGATATTGAAAGCGCACAAAAATATAGCTAATAAAAAGGAACAAAGAATTATAATAAAAAAATGAAATCTTATAAAGACAAGTAGGGATCGATATATATACGTAACCGAGCTAGCTATAGTGATATAAAAAGTGTTGAAACAGGAGAAAGTCAAAACTACAAAAACTGAGTCACATAAAATTTTTAAAAATTTATCCCTACTTTCGCAAATCAATGTAATTATGTTAGTCTGGGCAAAAATAGGGATGTTTTTTTAATTTTCAAGTAACTCAGTTTTTGCAATTTTGACTTTCTTGTTTCAATATTTTTTGTAACATTAAAACTTGCTATATCACTATAATTAGCTAAGTTACGTATATAATGATCCCTACTTGTCTTTATAAAATTTAATTTTTTATTATACTTGTTAATATAAGGTCATCCCAATTTTGTTGTTATTTGTTTTATTTCCTTTAACAAGGCTAGATTAGACTGATCTCAAATAGTAAGTTGTGTGATAATTATACAGTATGGCTATCTTAGCTTTCACAGGATTCAAAACACTCCTTACCTTTGCGCTTTCAAACAAATAAACATTAAATTAACCTATCGTCTTGTTTGTTTGTAATTGTAATTAAGCACAAAGCTACACAATGGGCTATCTGTGCTCTGCCCATCACGGGTATCGAAACCCGGATTCTAGCGTTGGAAGTCCGCAGACATAACGCTGTGCCACTGGGGGGCACCTATCGTCTTTATCGTGGCTTCTAAATTACCTCTCTTTAAGTAAAATATAATATGAATTAATACATTCTGATACAACCAGGCGTAAGACACTAAAATAGATTCGAGCCGATTATCTTTGTCGTTTTTTAACAGGGGTGAGGGGGTATAGAGAAGTAAACTACTTAACAAATTATATATCATATATGCATGCACATATACACACACAATTGGTGTCTGGGGCATGCTTTCCTGAGAAATGTGTTAAACCAAACGAATTGACTCATTCCAATATATATATATATGTGTGGCAAGGGGTGAGGCGGCAGCATATATTAGACCATCCCTATTTTGTATGATTGGTCATACGATGAACAATTTACTATCTATGTCTCTATCGATTTTTGTTATGATTACACTTTGTTACTCTTTGATTTGATTTTACTTAGACAGGAAAAGGAAAGTGACTATCCTTCTCTCCCCACTGGATCAGCTCCTGAAGAGAGACCATTAAAAACCCAGGCCAAAGGTTAAATTAATTTCATTGTTTCAAAGCACAAGGTTGAAGAGTATCTCGAAGTTTGCTTTTTTAAAACAAAAAAAGAGTGAAGTAATACTCTTATAGACGAAAGCCCGCGCTAGTAAACTTAAAATCAAACAAATTTTAGGTAGTTGAATAAAGTTCGTTAACAAGTTTCAGATGAACACTTGTAAAAACGTTATCTCATGGAATTTTTACTTCGCGGTGTTATCTATACTGCAAAAAAAAAAACTTATAACTACACAAGTTATCACACACATTACGTAGATAACGCCGCAAGTACAATAGTCCAAATATAATCTTGTTTCACATTAGCATGGAAGTAGAAGAGCATAGACCTAGTAAAAAACCCGTGTGTAAAACTGTTAAGAATAGTGCACGAAGGAAGGCATATAAGTTGTCATCTTCACAAACTATCCCAAAAAATTATTTGTTCTAAAACTGGAATAGATATTCTGTCACCAACAGATCTACTGGCGAGTATCTGAAAGACAGTTCGGCAGTGCTTGAATAGATTTAGTTTGTTCTTTAACTAACCCTCGAGTTTCTTTTAAACTCGAAACGTGTCCGCGAAATGCATGTTCACTTCAGATATTCGAGACTATTATTTTTTTGTTTGTTCTTGTTTTTTTAAGGGGGGGGGGGGGTATAGAGAAGTAAACTACTTACAATATTTGTATTATATATGCATACATATATACACACACAAACATATACATTTTACTGTATTTAGTGTGATATATTTACCCTCCCCTAAAAAATAACTTAATGATCTCAGATAACTGATTACATCATTTTCATACCCAACTCTGACTTACAAGAATGTTGAACTTTCATAGATTTAACTTCACAAAAACTTAACAACATAATCTGAAAAACTTCAACATATATACTAGATATCTTTTAGTTTAAGAAAATATTGTGTTCTTAACAAGAAAAAAATAAGATGCTAATGAGCTGGAGAGTTTTAATATAAAACTAGTTTTAAACCTATACAAACAAATTGGGGCAGTTTTGACTTCAATAATATAATGTTTTTTAACAAGATGAGTAGTGTTAAGTTGAGATAAACTGGAAAATTAAACTTTCGTAAGTTAACTACTTCTGAATAACATAAACCAAGATAATTGAACAAGACAAATTAAAGTTAAATTGACATCAATAAGCATAATGTTTTGAATCTAATAATAAAAACAAGGTTTTTTAACAGGATAAACTTAGGTGTTATGTGGATAGATAGTTTAATTTCTGACTCCTGTCTGTTAGTCTCCGCTACAACTTACAAGTCTATGTGAAGAAAGCCATCTTCTAAAGTGACAGTTACGTCTATGTGACGGTGAAATAATCAATGGCGAATCTAAAGGATTATGAACAGAACTGAGGAATTCACATAAAAGTTCTTACTTTTTACAATGAAATGATCAGAAATTGCCATTGTTTACATCGCCGTATCCATAACAACAATATGCTTGAGTACATAATTTAAAATATTTAAATTATACTGTCTACTAATCATTAGTTTTATTTATTTTTTTTATTGAACAGAGAAAGTTTCTTTAGAAAGTTCAAACTTTTATCGTGTTCAAATTGAAATAAGTTAGGGCTTCTATATACATTCTATTCTATTAGATATTAATGTTCAACAAACATATACTTCACAAAATATAACATTACCTATATTTGTAATGACCTTCTTATGTAAGTTGGTTGTTTAATATGTAAAAAAGAATTATTCGTTTATCAAAAGCTATAAAACTGGAATTTCTCAGATCTAACATTTCGTCGTAAAGTTGCCTTCGACCAAAACAAAGATTAACACATTCTAGTACTACAAAAGAACACGTGGTTGCTACAAATTATTTAGTTTATAATGACACATCTTGAAATTTACAAATTAAACACGACTTTTGGTCCAAGTTTCACAAATTAAACAGGTTTATTTTTCTTTGGTAGATTGTTTAGGCAGAGAATTCATGACGAAATTTAGTTGAATTTCATCAGGTTTATTGTTCCGTAATAATATATTTTCAGATACTTTCTTATTATTTCAAACAAATTAATAAAACTTCACTCGTATTTCTTTTCTCTTTACTAGGTCACATTGGGTAGTAGTGTTTTTGTACTAGGAGACTTTTCACAAAGGCTTTTCAATTAGATATCATGAAAGAAAGTTGTACAAAAGCTGACATTTATTGTTCTACCACAAGAAATTAAATTTTTACATACTTATATTCGTAATGATATTTAGAGTATCTATAATTACGCAAACTATCAACGTATTTATTTGTGGCTGTACTTACTTTTAAAACAATAAGTTATCTAAAATCTCAATCACACACCTGAAAAAGATATGTAAAAAATATATAAATCATTTGCTGTATTGGATTTCTAGGTCTGACTTTGTCTACCTGAGAAGGTCGGGTACATCTTGGAACTTTTCCTCCCCCGTAAAAATAAATTTTTGCTCTTTTACTTTTACAACGCTAAAAAACCTGGTTTCGATACCCGGGTGGGCAGAGCACACATAGCCCATTGTGTAGCTTTGTGCTTAACTTCAAATAAACAAACTAATCTTTTACTTTTATTTTAGTGCTGAATTACATGTTTCAGATTTCATGTTTAATGTGTTTTCCTTCTAAGATGATTTTTGGTACATTTTATTGTTTATAACTTCTGCTTCTGGGTATTGTAGTTTGGACGGGCTCCGGCGCTAATGATTCTGTATCCTGGTTACTGAGGTTTTATTTAATCCACATATCCGGTGATACTTTTTACACTTACACGATGCTAGATTATTTACTCAGCGTCCGTAAATAAAATTTTGCATTACTTTTTTTAAAGGCCTTGTCCTTATTATGGACCGGTATCATCAATTTTTACATAACTACACACAAATCGACACAAAGTATTGCGTTCGCACTATAGTCTATTGCAGTAATAATGTCATATACACACAAATAAATTTATTTTAGTACACAAAAATAAACTCTTTTGTAAAGCAAAATTATAAATGTATCGGAAAAATTCTGTAATGGCTAGTACTAAATGGCCGTTTTAATAATGTTATTATTGTTACGACAGCGGAAGTCACGTGACGCTGGTAACACGTGATGAGTTTCTCGAAGGATTATGAATTTTCCTGGCAACTCTAATTTGTTCGAGGCGTCCTCTTTTTTAGTATATAAGTCCGGCAAATAAAGCCAGCGATAGAGAGATATGCAGATAGATTGAAGAGATAGATCGAAGATATTGATTGAAGAGATATAGATAGATATTGAAGTGATAAATAATTGAATCAAGCGAACAGTAGGCACCATAAGTAAAGTGTGTGAATCACTGTGATTTATAGCGTGTGTTATAAAGGTTATTAAGTTTAAAGTGACTGTGGAAATTCTGTGTATTGTATCGCTGAAGTTCCTCGGAAAGAATTTATACCGAAAATTAACAAACAAGCAGATATGTAACAATATATTTAATGCCGAGGGGTACTTCTGATCTTGTCCATTATATATAATATAGCTCTCTAAGCTGCTCATCAGGTAATTGTTATTTTTCTTATAGTATCTGAGCGAGTTTCCAAGGGGTGTTTTGAATATGTGTATAAAAGGTCAAGTTTGTTTTACGGGGTAATTTATAGGCTTTGGTGAGTATAACATTTTGTGTATTCTGTAGATGTTCTACCTGTGTGTCAGAAACGTTTAACCATGTCGTGCAGCCATGTTCTATGAATAACTTAATGTATGTTTTACATTTTATTGAATTGTTTTATTTTGTTTAATAGTGGGTGTACATTGCATGATCCTGTTATAGGATTTTGGGCACTCTTACAAATGGCCACATCGCCTACGAACTGTGAGCAGTGTGTGAAGTTTGAATCTTTTAGAAACATTTCGTTTATATACATGATGAACAAGGTAGGGCTAAGTACTTCTGCTTGGGGGACTCCTGCCCCGGAGGTAAATATATCCTTCCACGTTTACTCTGATGCTTCTATCCTCTGTTGCGTCAGCAGTCACATGACCGCCGTGACGCAACGTTTCTAGAACTATCATGTACTTTGTCGAATGTTCAAGTTCTTACTAGAAATAGGTTACGCTGGTATATAAAAGAAGAGAGATGTAATGTGTAGATAGATAGTGAGTAATTGATCTGCGGTCGGAGTATTATTGACGTTCGTTGCTATAGCGTTTGTTTAGCGCGATTGTTGAAGTTGAGTTTATCGGTTAAGTTATATTCGGAAAGAATAAA